>NC_052016.1:57457542-57708507 GCF_015832195.1 Motacilla alba alba | reverse complement strand
TGACTGGCGGCAGTGAAGTACTTTAAATCATTTTAAAACTATTTAACAACACTTCAGAATAGAAATAGGGAATAACCTCCAGTATTATGTCAGAAGTAGACTTTGGTTTCCACATTTACTTCTGACACTTTTTTTGCCTTTGGCATTGACAGTCACATTCACATATTTTTAAGGCCTGAACTCTGAAAGTATGTATCTGCTAAATTTGATCAAACCAAGGATTACTGAATGTAAATGTTCTCTGTCAGGTAAATTAACTGATCTTCTGTCTCAAAAGCTATCATCGTGGTAAGATCCTGCTGAGTTATAATCCGTTTAGCACCTATTCTCCTAGCAATTTGCATGGGGTTTTGTAATGTAAATGAGTCAAAAACATTCCCTGAAATGTAGAACAATCTCAAGTAATTACTGCTGAACAGATTTGTGTCAGCCCAAAATGACAAAAAGATGTTGGAACGAATCTGCATGACTGTAGTGTAAGTAAACAAGATGAGCAACAGCAGTACCTGCAGCACTGTAAAGGTGTTCTGACATCATCTGTAGGAACTGATTTCACTAGAAGGCATTGCAATGCTGAAAAAATGAACTTTGGAACCAGTAATACATACAAGCAAAGTAACAACCTTTTCTTGCCTCCTGGAATAGTCCTGAATGCATATCTCCTTCATTTGCATGGCATTTAAATAAAGTCAAGGAGAAATGTCTTGGTGGAGTCTCAAAAAAGTGTCTCTTAATAAGAGGGGGATCAGGCCAGCTGAATACAGTGTTTCAGGGGGAGCTGAAGCCTGCTCTGTTCTTTCTGGAATCAACTTTTCAAGTAATTATAAATAAAAAAGATGGTGCTTTCTGGCAGGCAAGGGGTGGCACACTCAGTAGAGAGCTGTGGCTGTGATCTCTGTCATCAATCTGGTCACATCAGTCTACACAGCAGCAGGTGATGGGGTAATACCTTCTCAAGCTCTCTCTGCTTTTGGTACGCTTGGCCAACTACAGAGCAGTCCCTGCTACTACCTTTCTTGGGAATTAAGTTGCTTTACAATGTACAGTTTTCAGTCCAAAAGAGAAAATAAAAATGTATTTCTAGCTTTCCCCCATGGTCTTTGATGTTACTATTTATATAATAGTAATTTAAATGTCATTATTAAAATTCAGGTATTTGAAAAGCACATGAGTGCATAGCTAAGATTTTTTGCCTCTTGCACGCAGAAATTGGAGCCTATTTGGAAGACTACAAAAAGTCATATTTTAATTTCTCACAGGTGAGTTCTTTTACATAGACTGTAATTCTCCAGCACCACATCACTGCTCCTATAAAGTCTGCTGCCTACTATGCAGTGACACCTTATGGCTTACCTCTCTGAGCATATGTAGTATAGTCCACATAAAAATATAATACAGTTTTGTTTCCAACGTAATGAATCTTGAATGAAACGATGCCATTATGCAAACCCCCTTACATGCAGTAGGCAGGAAGAGTACAAGCAAAAAATACTAAGGTGAAGGACCTACAAATTTGTTGTCACAAGTACTTTTTAGACTTGCAATTCATAGCTATGCTGTTGCCTACCTGATTGTATGAAGCCATTACTGAAGTGCTATTGGACTATTTACCTATAATTTGGTAACTTTTTTTCCCCGAAGCTTTCTGTAATGGGTTCAAGGGCAGTACTACAGGCCTCTGCTTTTTCAACCAAAAAAAATTAAAACCTTCAGCAACTCAAAGTAAACCTTTCTCTGCATAGCTCTAAAAACTGAAACTGCAGTTGTTACTGCTGACTTGTTAATATAACACAGACATGGACATTTCCTGGTTACTGTAAACACTGAAATGCTTTTGGAGTTAATGGAATACAGGTGCTGCCTGACACTACCAAAATGTTCTCACAGAAACAGGGACATTTTCGGAGAGAAGGAGCTGCAGATCCACCTAGTCCAGCCCCTTCTTCACAGCATGAATATCCTGCTTCTCAGTGGGAGTACCCAGATATGTAAAATGTCATGAAACAGGCATTCTTCCTAAGCTTAAGCTCCTTTATACTTCCAGGAATGGCTGTACCACTCAGCCTGCTGGAACAGAGAGTTCTGTAATGCCAGAGCTGGGTGATGGAGTGGGCTTAGGCAGGCTCTGAGGCGGCTGGGAAACCTTCCCAATGGAGCTGTGGGAAATGATGCTTACAATCGAATCCTCACCAGCCTTTACTTCAAATGAGACTCAGACAATACTGTGGACAATTAGCCTTCTTTATTGTGGAATCAAGAAGAAATTTAAAATCAACTTTAGTGATTCAAGATCCTGTAGAACAGTTTAGGTTAATAGGGATTGGCTTGGGCCCCAGCCAAATTTTTATTCTGGTCATTATAATCTTCCTACCTGAAATTCTATCCCCTATTGCAACAGGCCACAACACTCATTATTTACTGGCCTGAAACATGAGTGCCTTTTTTAATTCTACCAAATGTATATATTTTAAATCTGTTAAATAAGTTTAAATAGTAGCCGTGTGGCCAGTGATGAAGGTTGCAATATACTGATATGATACTTGGAATATGCTGCCATCAGTCAGTAGCCTGATTACTCAAAAGGTGTGTGTGCAGTGAAGTATTTGCGTATCTGAAAAAAGTTCTTACTCTCACAAGTAAATTCATTTGGGGAACAATTTGCTTGCATTGTTGTTAGAACCTGCTGTCAAGATTGATCATGTTTTCCTGTGTAATCCAGGAGAGTTTTAAAAAAATAAAGAGAAAAAGCTCCCAGGTCTCTGAACCAATATCCTGCTATGGTGTGTGCTAAATTGCCATTGACTGCTGCAAGGCAAGGCTTTTTTACACAAATGTTCCAATTATTTCTACTGTGATGGTAATAACAGTTGGAAGTTTAGGGAAAAAAAAATTAAAAATCGTGGCTTAGACAAGATCCCAATACAATATTAAGGAAATGAGCATTTTGAGAGCAAAGAAAGATGTAGTTTAAAGCAATATATTTTTGTCAAGTGACTGAAGAGGAGGGGGAAAATCAGACACCAGAAGCTGAAATGAGAAGAACAGGGGCAATATTCTGTGCTGAGACATTTTGTGTTTCAATATAGCTGCTCACTTATTCAAGGGCATTAATCACTTCAAAATTTCAAGCTCAGCTCCAGTAAAAAACCAATACATCTACACATATAAAATGTAGTCTACTTTCCCAGTTGCTTAATCATTGAAGCATTGGCTATTTCTACAGAGACTGGCTTTGCTCAGCACAAGACTTCATATCTTCAATGTAATGTATTTTAAAAATGTCCACAGAGCATCTTATGAAAGGAAGTGAAAGTTTATTGGCACTTGGTTTGTTTTGTCCGTACTTCTTGTCTGTTATCTGAGAAATGTGCAAGGGCTCTTGTGGCTGCAATTCTTCAGAATTTCAGCTGAAGCATCAGCTTGGTTGTCCACTGTTCCACAGAAGTGCCCTGTTTACTCAGAGGGCAATCCATCCAATCATCATTTGTACCACAGCTGCCTCGCTGTCCCTGTCTTCACCATTCTCATATAACAGAGCAACCTCCTGCCTGTCACACAGCACCTTCACCTGGAGTTTATAATGCCCTGTGACAATTTAGGCTGTATTAGTACAAGAGACTGGAGAGGTAGAGGGGTTATTAAAAAATAACCTGCAAGAGCTAGATATAAGCAGAATGCAAGATGGGGAGAAAAGTGCACATTAAAGCTGGCCAGAATGTGAAAATCCTGCTGTGTTAAACCCAAAAAATCCATTATTTTCCAGAAAAATATATGATTTCTCTAATTTTTATTCTTTAAGAAACAATGGGTTTAGTCAGAAGGAGGTTTCCAGGGGAAATTTTTTGACTGCTGTAGAAAAAAATTTCTTCCCACGTTTACCTTTTCACTTTTGTTCCCATTTACTCTGCCTTGATAGACACAACCTGGTCTACTGCATTGCATCCCAAATGCAAATACCCTGGCAGTTCTCTGCTATCACTGCTCATTGCAGCTCATCCTGCCTTTGTGGTGCATCAAGTAGAGGCTGCTTGACTGAAGTTTGAGGGCCCTTCCCTCGCCTCACCTATGTGTTCAATATTAAAAGCTTTCTTCCCACAGGCTGTTTGTGTACAGGATCCCAGCTTTTGCTGTCTACTCATTATGTTTTCAAATACACATTTGCATGCTTTTGTTAAAAATGTCCCTTGTTCTTTAAAGTTGGTCCTCTGAATATATAAAGATAGCACATTAACCTCCTTGGAGACTCTCTTGCTGACTCTGCATCAGTGCTCCCAGACGCTAATTCTGGTGTGCCAGAAGTACACCAGCAGTTACTACTCTGGCCAGTACTGTTCTGTTGCTCTCTCATACTCCACCCTTCCTACCCCAATCAGGTCTTCTCTCCATCGGTGTCCTGTTTTATATTTAGTTTGCAATCTCCTGAGGGCAAAGATTGCACTTCAGCTCCATCCAGTTTTTGCTTCCAAGCACTTTGAGAAAACAGCTTGTTAATAATAACAATAATAAAATATCATCCTTTGTATGAATAGAATTAAAGCTTAATTTTCCCCCATCCCCTCCATGCCTGTTCTAGCAAGGGAGAGGGAGCACAGTCAAACAGCAGACACTTTGTTACTGTAGTCTGTATCTGAGCATACTTAGAATCTTTTCACAGTGAATACTGCAAGAAGTTCCATTTATTTCAGCATTAATCACTGTGAACAAAAGTGAAAGAATTTGGCCCCTACTAATGAAAGCCAGTAGTGCTCTGCTGTTGGCAAAGTGCAGAGCAATCCTTTCCCAGAGCTTCAGAAAGCTAAAATGAAGTAGGATGAGCATATAGGTGCCAATCTCTTGATAAACCAGAAAAGAGTGAAACTAATTTATAACTTATTCTTGTTAAAGCTACCCTAAAATGATGATAAATTGTATATGTAAATACAAAAACAAGGAGACAGTGCCAGGGCACAAGCTAGAACATTTTGTCCTCATTCACAGTGATTCTTACTTTTCTCTATCCAGAATATTTGTTTGTTTACTTAGATGTCAAAGAGGACACCTACTCATATGCCCTTGGTGCTTTTCACATAACTTCAACCACAGAATTAGTCTGAAATTCACTGGAGTCCGCTGTTAGGAAAACAAGCAATGGAAAACCTCAAATCTTTTCTTCCCTTCCAGTGGTAACCCCGACTTACAACATCCCACCCAGACCATTTAAGCTGTGATAGAAAACAAATTCCAGAGCTCTAGGACCCCCAAAGAGATAAAGACCACTGCCAAAGTTATAAATATTACTTGATGTGTTTATATCTAGGCTGTCTGAGCTACTATTTGAAGCTACAAAAGCACAGGAACACCATTTTGGGTATTGTAACTTTCAAGAAGCTTCATTACAGTTAGTTCCTGAGGAATTAAATTAATTATAAAATTTGGCATTGCACTTAGTAGGATCAGACTGCATCACTGATCTTGTAGACCCTGTTATTTCCTCTTTTGTTTTAGTATTACTTTCTAAGGGATACTAGGGTAAGGAGCCTGTGTCCTCTAAACAGCACATAGTAACCAAGGATGCACTCTTACCACATTTTCCTCCACATGACCTATCTTGTTTTGTTCTACAAGTAGGCAAATATTGTGAGGTGAGTTAACTAACAAAAAAATCCTGATTCATGATAATTAAAGACAAGAGAATGGAAAGGAAAGAAGTTGTACTTTTATCACAGTCTTTCAGTAGTTTACAAATGGCAAAGCAGTATGTTTCTCTTTCCTTAGGTCTGATTCTCTTCTTACCAGGTGCATTGGAGTTTGTACAGTTACTTTACTAGGACTGCATCAGGCTGTATAATAGAATCTGTAACAAATTAAAAACACACTTCTAATTAGAGGCCAGAATACTACGCAGTGTCAATTAACTTGGCGTTTAATTACCATGGTGATTGGAAGGAACTATAAATTGCTAAATATATAATTAGTGTATCAGACTTCTGTGCCACAATGGCATCAGAACATGGGTATAACTAGTTTGGACTTTTCCCCAACATTTTATATGCCTGCAAGATTTAAAGACAGTACTTTTATTCCTGCCAATATTCTGTTATCAATGATCAAAGACAAATATAATAGTTCAGCTTCTTTTAAGGCAGCTGGGAACTTCTTCCTTTCTCTTCATCATATACAGTGGTTTCATTGCAATTACTCTGAAAAGAACCATTTTGGCAAGAATAGTATCAAGCAGGAAAATTGCATATTCTGTGGAAAATGTGTTTTCCTTTTCTTTCCCCCAGAAGTGTTAGCCATCTTGTGCTAGATATCAGAATGTTTCAAGCAGGAAACATGACTACTGATCAGCTGGCTACTTACACACTTAACCAACATATGCAAAACGTGTGAGAGACCAGAATTGTACCATCTTGTCGGGTTTTCTAACATTCTAAAAGGAAATGAAGCATGTTTGACCTATGAATGATTCCTAACATGTACCCTCCTTCAAGCAGAATAGCTTGAAGGAGGGTACATGTTCTATTCTTAAAATTCTGCAGAATAGCTCTAATTGTAACTGCTACTATGAGGTGTAATACATCAAAAATACTCGTGATGGTAATTAGACTTCTGAACAGCTGACTATGATTAAAAGCATAAAATAGGAATAGGCCAGTTGCTGCATGAGATGTGTTCTCATTACTCAATAGCACTGTTTTCTTTGGGAAGAAAACGACAGTATCTGATCTTGCCTCTGGATTTAGTTTTCCACAATAAAGTACCTGAAATTAGTAAGATTTTTGTCAGTGCCTGCCACAGAGTTTGGTCTCGGCTTGCCAGTTCAGTTCTGTTGCTTATTATGAAATACAGCCATATCACTGCAGTTTATCTTGGTAACTCATGGAGAGATAACATGGGATTAGCAATTGCTACTATCTAGTCACTAATTAGCTGCTTTCAGTAAACCTGGAAGTCTAGGGATATTTTTGATAAAGCAAGATCTTCAAAAATGCTACAGAAGGGAAGATAATATCTTTTGTTCTAGTGCTGCATTCTGGCCATCACAGACAGCTGCTGAAGAAAGGGATATCTATCTTCCAGACAGGCAGGGCACTCTAAGTTGGTGCATCCAAGTGTGGCTGCCAGAAGAGCACTGCTGAAGGTTGCAGTACTGGCTGACGTGGGCTGGTGTTTGTGGGTGGTGACACAGCAGTATGATACAAAACCTTCAAAATTAAATTTATTATTTCACTTTTAGACTGTGTGTCATGGCTCATCTTTATAGGGCAGCTGAGTACAATATCAGGAATTAATTCCTCATCTCTGCCTGGTTCCTAACTGATAAAAGCCTGTGGCAGTAAACAGGCATAGTAGGTCTTATGTACTGGTAATGGCTATGTTGGTGAGAGATTAAATAAAGAGAGGCAGAGGTCAGAGGCAGATTTACTGGGCAGAGGAGCTGATTGTAGGAACCGTAATCCTCTCTTCTCCCATTAACATCAGCAGGTGTTTGCTCTGGGTCATGGGATGTAGGAGTATTTACATAATTATGCTGTCTCCCTTCCAGATCTTGAATGCATCCATCCCTGGAAGGCATCCCTTTTCTCAAAAGTGTTTGTCCAGTCATTTGGAGGACACTGGAATTGCAGGCAGAGGAGTGACACACAACATCTGTACAAGTTCCGGACAAGCACATCATCTCCACTATATCCGCTAAAGTAGAGCAGTTTAAGAATAACCTTTTTAGATGAACATTTTAAGAACAGGAACAAAGGAAAACAAATTCACACCACAAAGTAAGCAGAAAACATTATTAACAGTGGTAGCATGGAATGCCTCTGTCTGTTTGCTTTTAGCTTCTGACATTGCAGTTACAGTTTAAATCTTGTAAACAAGATGGGGATATCCATAATGTTTAACATGACTGCTTTACCTGGGCATGCAGATCTTTCAGAGTAGGGCACTCGCAGGAGCATCAGCCTCTGCTTTGCACGTCACAAATACTCTGCCAAAAGAGCAAGCAGTAAGTAATTGATTGTGACTAAATGGGATGAAGCGGCCCATTGTCCTTCTCAGCTATCAGACTCTCTGCTGGAGGAACATCCAGGATAGGGAAGGGGACACTGTTAAAACAGTATTTCCCAGAGCACAGAAGAAGCAGAAACACAAAATGGCTTTCCTAAATGGGATAAGGGCCCTGCTATTACTTTCTGGCTAGCCTATGGATGAAGAAATCAGGATTCATTTTAGTCTGCAAAGTGCGCAAAAAGTGTCTGCCAGGGTTTAATTTTGAAACCTTTTCAAAAGCACAAGAGCTTGTAAGAGAAGAAGTCATGCAGGGGGAAGGAGGTGGAGAGTAAGTGGGTGGAATGCAAAGATAGTGGGAAAGAAACAGGAGAGGCTGTGTTGCAAGGACTATGGCTTGAATCTTGGGTGGAGAGTTGATGAACCTAGGCCTCTGAGAAAAAAAAAAAAAAAAACAAAACCTAATTTTCTTTCCGCAAAAGTTGAAGCATGGGCAAAGCACCTATTTCAGCCTCCCGTGAAAAAGGCAGCCCGTTGCCAGCCGGGTTTTGTGTCACCTCGTGGTGGGTGACCTCTCCCCGGAGCAGCGGACGCCGGCCGTTGGCAGCGCTGGGGCGGCAGGGCTGGGGTGGTGGCGGGCAGCTCCCGGTCGCTGTCCAGGGAGCGCAGAGGCGGCAGCGGGAGCTGACAGCAGGGCAGCCGCGGGGGTTGGCCGGACAGTTCCCAAATGAGGCCCACGGGCACAAGCGGGGTCACGGAATTTAGGCGCGGGGCCGCGGGACGAGCGGGGTGCCGCTCCGTCGGTGGTGCCCGAGCCCGAGGGGCGCGGGGTCCCGGTCAGGGCAGGAGCCGGGCAGGAGCCCGGGGCACCTTCCCCGCCCCGCGGGGGCCGCAGCGCGGGGGAGGAAAGGAGGGCGGAGAGCGGCGGGCGCGGGACGGAGCGCTGAGGGAGGCAGGGAGGGAGGCTGGCGGCGGCAGCGCTGCCCCGGGGGCCGGGGCGGGCGGCGCTCAGGTGAAGGAAGGGCCGCCCGCCCGGGGCGGCGGTGACGCGGCTGCGGCGCGGCGGGGCAGCCCCGCGGCCCCATGTGGCCGCCGCCGCCCGTCCCCGGCGAGGAGAGCGGCCGCGGGCGCTGAGCGGGGCTGCCCGGGGCGGCATGCGGAGCCGCCGAGGATGAGCAGCCAGCGCCGCCCGGCCAAGGCGCAGCTCCGGAGGTCGCTGAGCGAGCAGCTGCGGGACTCCACCGCCAAAGCCTGGGACTTGCTGTGGAGGAATGTCCGGGAGCGGCGGCTCGCAGGTCAGTCCCCGCTGCGCCGCGGCCGCCGCTACCTGCCCTGCGCCCCGGGGACGTCCCGGTCCCAGCGGCGCGGAGGGGTCCCGCTCCAGGGGCACGTCTGGGGGGCACCATCTCCGCTGCCGGAGCGGGGAGACCCCGCGGCTTCGGCCCGGGCGGGACGGGGGGCTCCCGGCAGGAAGGCGGTCGGCAGCGTGCGGGCGGGTCGGGCCGCGGGCGGGAGCCGGGTGCAGGCAGGTCGCAGCCCCCAGCCCCTGCAGGCAGCCCCTGCCCGGGAGCCGGCGGGCAGCGCGGGGGTGCTCACGCACGCAGTCGGGCTCGGGGCTAAGCCTCCCCGTCTCTCCGTGTCGGAGGCACCTTCTGTGCGTCTCCGAAACGAAGAGGGCTGGCTTTGCCTCCGGGAAGCAGGCTCACCTGCTCCTCTGATCAGTTTTCTAAGTCTAACCAACCAGTTTGGTTCCTCATAGGGTTTGCATGTGAGAAGTACCTCAGGTCCCAAAGAAAAATGGTCTGTTTCATTTCAGATGCTTCTATAGCTTCAGGTCACCTACCTGCTCTGGAAAACCGGCCTCCTGCAGCTTTTCCATCCCCAGGTGGGGACCAGAAGGACACAGAGCAGGGCAGGTGCTCCAGGGGGTCGGGTCTCATTTAGAGCACTGCTATTGCCGCAGCACAGTGGCTTTATGCACAGGGGCACACACCCAGTGTGTATTTGTAAAATACTCTGTGAATTAGAAGATCTGGATTAGAATATCTAGTACATGTACATGCAAGTGCAAAGTAGAGTTATTATACTAGAAAACGATACATCAAGATTTATGAGCAGGATCATGTATAATGAAGTCTAATTTGTAAAGATGGATTCCTCTGTCACATCCTACAGCATTGTTAGGAGTTTGGTGACCTTGCCTAGGGCACTGTGACATGCTGTATTGTATAGTACAGAGGTAAATGATGCAGGTTTTCTGACTAAATCTACAGCATGTTAGTTCTTATGTACATACAATCAAAATAATAGGTAAAAATTGCATGGCAGTTTTTTTTGAAAAATTACTCTAAACTGGATAGCTTCAATAATGAATTACTAAAATGACTAATTTTGTAATATTACGGTTAGCCAAAATACTAAACTTTTAATGTTTTAATTTTCTTTTAATTCCCTTATTCCTGTATAGATAGCAGATCCCAGCAGACATTCAGCAAGGATACTGTTGGCTATTTTTTTCTTTTTTGGTCAAAGACAACTATTGCTTGATTGAGCAAAGAACCTGGGCAGGCTGCCATGATGCTGTAGCCAACTTCTTAAAGCAACTGGGTATTAAAATTGATGGCGTCAAAACTTTTTATTTAAGGTGGATAGAATACTAATGTCCTGGTTTATGCACTGCCATAATTTAAGTGCTATTCATAATACCCTGGTAAGACACTGGTACACTTGCCGTTTCATTAAATTACTTATCTGACGACATAATGAAATGTGTACAAATATCTGTTGATGCCAGATATGTTCTCTTGTTCTGTTGCTTTTCTGTCTCTGGCATTTTTGTCTTTGTTTTCATATTTGTTTGTTGTGCTGACTTGGGTAGCTGCAGTGTATATTCCTTGGCCTCTTCTTCCAGCTTTTGTTAATGAGAAGGCAGGAGATTTAAGCTGATCTAAATTTGTCAACTATTTGCTGGTTGCCAGCCCGGCGGCTTCTCCATTGCCACAGATCTGATCCCAACGAGGCAGATAGTTGTACAAGTTCTGTCTTTTTCCTCAAAGTTGTCGTTGTAGTTCAGCTCTGACTGGCAGTCAGAGCAGCAGTGTAACTGGTAACTAATATTCAAGAGCAATGATCAAAATGAAATGCAGTTTTAACCATTAGTGTATTGTCATATTCCAACTGCAAAGCCAAATAAAAACTCGTGATTAAATCCTCGCTGTGATGATTCCTTTGCAGGCAGTTGCATAGTTACTCTTTTGGTTTGCTTTAGTCTTTTATCTATTTGTTAAGGATCAGGACACCAGTTGCCCAAGATACACCTGTAAAGAAAGCAAGCACGTTTTTGTAATTCATAAAAATGATATAATTGTTAGGGTTGGATGAGGTGTTGGGAATTCTCCAGTCTCCAGCTCAGAGCAGGATCAGCACTCGGAGCAGAGCAGGTTACTCAGGGCTTTCCCCAGTGCCCCTTGGGAAGAGTTTCTGCCCTGGCATCCAGGCTGGAGCAGAGGGCAGCAGCACACTGTTGGGCAGCAGGGGTGTGAGCTGGAGAAAGGACCTGAACCCTGGCTAGAGCAAGGAGAGAGCTGAATTTTGACTCAGCTGCTCCCAAAGAGGCAGAGAGTGTGGCTGAGTTGCTGTGGAAAAGTAGGTTGTGCATAAAAGGACTGCTAGAGTGTGCTCCTTGCTTCCCTCCCTCACCCTTTACAGCAGAGGTGATGAGCAGCAGCCTGGCTCCTGGCGTGCTCCTGGACAGGGCTGCTCCATACTGTCTCTTGTTCAGGACAGATCCGTGGTGCCCTGCAGCTCTTAGTCACTTTTTCTGATTCACTGACTGGGATTTGTTTTTCAAACAATGGGTGTACCCTCTACAGTGCCAAAAATTGCACCCTCAGGGGTTTTTTGTGCTTTTTGTAAGTTTTGCAGAGGTATTTTGCACTGTTTCCACTATGCTTATGGTTTAATTTGGAACTGACAAACTGAATGGGAAATGTACCAGAATTTTAACTCCCAGTGGGGGCCTATTCCCCTGAAAGATTATAGAAAATACTTTTGGTTTAATGTAATCCTGAACCACTTTGCCATTATTGAAAACCATTGTTTAAATAATTTGACTTAAGTATTTAGCAGATCCTCCAACAGTGATCTGCTAAGTGATCTCACCTAAGGTAATTCTGAGATCCCTGTTCAAATCATGATCACCTGTTACAGTAAAACACAACAAGTTGTAGTTCCTACACTCCTTGTGTGTAAGGGGAAAGTGCCACCTTCTATCTGGCATCCTTTCAGTTACTATACACTAAAATAAAATTAAATTAAAATTTAGTTTTTAAATTCAGTACTTTGGAGTCAGGAAACACCAGAGGTAAGGACTCCTGTTGCTGTATTGCACAGCCCCCCTCATAAGGTAGGATTGTCATGACTGACATGATTGACTGACACGATCACCTCACCCTTTTTGTTGCTCAGAATTTTTCAGCCTCATTTACTGCAGAAAGTGATGATCCCTTTGCTGAATCTCTTAACTTAGAGCCTTCTGTACTGCAGCTTTCTGAAATAGTGGACTAAGCACAGAATTATAAATTTCCTCAGGTGTTTGTTCATGAGACTGGTGCTTGCGTACGTTATACCATTAATGTTTAAGTTGTTCCTAGAAGCTTCAAGGTTACATTGTTCCCATTTTACAGATAGAAGCAAGAGGCAAAGTGAGGATGAACCCCAGGAATATCAGCTCTTGAGAGTTACAACTTGAATTATCTACTTTAGTATTCAAATTATGACTCTCAGTAGCTGCTGTTGCACAGCATTTTGAGCAAATTAGCATTTGGGGTCTAACTGAATAGCACCTAGGGAATGAATAACTTGCAGTTTCTGGTGGTCTGGTCAGATTTTGTTTCAAGTGACTTGGTGTAAAACAGAGAAGAATGGAAGGTGCTCTGCCACAGGGGCAACATTTACTTGTCATAGTTTCGGAAACCTGGGGGTTTTTCTGTCTCCCACCTGCAAGAGCTTCGGCAGGGCTGATACGTGACCATACCCCATCATCAGATAGGATCCTTGGAAACTGCATGTGCAGATGATGATGAGACTTTGTCTTACGACGTAGTAGAAAGAGGGCTGAGTTAGAATTTAGCAGGTGACTTCAATTCTGAGACTTATTAAAGTTTGCAAAATCAATTTTGTGACCCTATCATTCTTCTGATAAGAGAAAGCTTTGCCTCTAGTTTCTGTAGTTTAGCTTTTAGCTGTTATTTAGCAATCTACACAGATAGCTGTCAGGATTTCTTCTCTGTAAGGCTGCCTCCACTGTGTCTGTGGCTTAGATACACCCTCAGTCTTTCTGATAAATCTCTTCTCACCTGAGCTTTGTGTCTCACAATCCTTTGTATGTTCTGTGTTCTCTAAGAGATTAAATCCCTACTTGATCTCCTCTAACTCTTCTGCTACAAAATTTCTCTTATCTATCCATTGACATCCTCTCTTCTGCCTGCTGCAATTGCCCTATCAGCACTGTTCCAACTCATACTCAGCTACAGAGCTCTCCAGAAGCAACTGCCTGGAGTGGTTTGGAGGACCAGTTTCAGATGCTCCCACTCTTTTTTTTTGGCTTGACTGTGCTTTGGGTTAAAGGAATTTGGGATCAAGTTTTACACTATACCTCCAGTAGTTTGCTCAGACTGACATTCCAAACTGTTTTAACTTGTCCAATTTTGGACAGATTTTTCAGGCACCAGTGCTAAACTGACTCTTGAACTTCCCCTGTGAGGTTGCAGGATGTTTTTCCAAAGGATGAAGCACTTAATGTCTCAAATCAAGTAGAATGAAAATGTGTGGTGGGACAACATACCATGGACTAATTTTTTCTTAGAAATTGATCACCCGAAGCTCCAAAACTGAAACAGGAATGAGGCAGGCTTGTGAGTAAAAGAAAATCATTAAGAAGTCTGAAGAAGTCAAAATTAAGACCTTTAAATGGAAAGCTTTACAAGTCCTACTCTTAGGTGTCCTTAGCTCTTCAGGAGGACCTTATACACTGATAAGCAGCTACAAGTGTCTCTTCAAATAGGACTGAAATACGTTTATATCAGAGATGAAAGTGAACATTATCTGGTGTAGGTAGAAAAAGGAGAATAATTTGTCCAGCAGAAAGTAACTGTCACATTCAGCATGTGACAAAGATGACAAAGTGATGTACCTGCTCCTCTCAAAAGTAATCTGTGGTTGGTTTGTGGGTTACTGTGGTTTTATTGGGTGTGAATGAATAAGCCTAAGTTTGTAATTGCACCTCAGACAGCATGGTGCTCCTTGGCACCTGCTGATCTGTTGATCCTGGGGAACACAGATGTGAAAAGTGGGTTTTAAAAAGCTACAACTAGTGGTCACAACCAGAACTGTGTGAATTTTAGCACAGTTTTCTGTCATGCCTGTATGGAGACAAGAGCAGCTATATTTCTGCAGCCTAATTAAAGAATCATCAAATTTATAGCTTTCTCATAGTTTTTAGTTTTCATTCGAAATGAAACATTTTCAAGAACTTGTTTATGAAGTTTTTATTCTGCAAAGCTGAAGTTTATTTTGGGAGTGAAGTCCCTGGAAACCCCAAAGGAAATATGTGTACCAGGCTTCCATGTCCTCTGGGAACCCCTGAGCAAAGGCAGGTGTCCCAGTATGGGACCAATATTGAGTCTGCTGCATCTTGATATTATTACATTACTGAAATTTATTCTGAATTAAGACTTTTGTGCAAATGTAGCAGATTCATTGAGTGGATTTTTTTATAAAATAATTTTGCAAGATCAGTTTTCATTAAGGAGTGTGGGAGATGCGTGTGTGAAAAATGTGGTATTTGGTGGGCATACTTCTATGTTCTATTTTAAAATCATGCACATAACATTTTTAGAAAGCAAAGTAGGGATGTTGCAGTCTGTGTCCCCACCAGTGCACTGGAGAGTACAAGATACTGATTCTCATGTATGTTGATAAGATGTATGTGTGTAAATTCCTTCCTAACCCAGCCCCATCAATGGGAAAAGACTGTCCTTTGTCAAGGAGAAATGTTATGAAAGACATTCTTTATTCATGATGGAGTGCTTTAGGGAAAAAAAAGAAAGTGACTTTTGAGTGATTCATTTGGCCAGGCATGCCAGGATATTTTCTGCTCTCAGTCCTAAAGAAAATGTAGTAGCCAAGAAAAGTAGTCATTGATCTCATAAATTAAATTAATTGTGCCATACATTCTCTATTAATGTGAGGAGGGGTTTTTGATTAGTTTAATTAAAGTATGAAGAGGCTTTTCTTTGCACCTGTGTTTTATGGGTTATGTCAATATCCTGTAAGTTCCATCTCCTTCCCAGGCACTCCTTGAAGGCCAATGGTTTGAATCTGAAAAGAGGGCAGTGGTGGCAAAATACCACCATTGTTAGTTCTGGTGCTGCCAGGCTCTCATGACCCTCAGCAACAAGAAGTTAATTCCAGAAGTACAATTACAAAAATACCAATATGCTTGACCTGCCAAGTATTTCTGTATCAGCATGAGACTGTGAAGGGGGGTGATGGAGGACTCCCAAAGTCCAGAGAAAGATGTATTTTTCCAATACTCATTCCTGTGGCTCTGCTGCAATTTGCCACGTAAGATTTGGAGTGATCATGGAGAGGTTCCTAGGGTGACAACAGCATTCATCTTCCGGTTTTACATTTAATACACAGATTTTGTATTTGAATGGGTACTGCTTTCATCAGAGAAAGTTGTATCAGTGATTATTTTCCTAAAAGAAATTCAATTTTGATTACTTAATTTCCTGACAGTAAGAGATACAAATCTCAGCTCATAAAATGGGGAATCAGTGGTGGAAATAGAACTGGATACCGTTTGAATCAGTCAGTTTCTATTTGATAGCTTTAAATAATGTTCTTGACAGGTCTCCCTCTTCCTCATCTGTTCACAGATTTCAGTGACACATTAATCTTTAAAAAATACACTTCTTTTTCATAGAGAGTTATTATGTCAGTCCTTTTTGTAGTACAGTTTTTGTTTGGTTTGGGTTTGTTTGGTTTGGGTTTTGGTTTGTTTTTCTTAGATTTTTTGGGGGTTTGTTTTGGGTTTTTTTTTTTTCCCTACTGTCTTTCTTGAGCATTCACAAGGTTCTTTCAGTTCTCAGTAAACAAATATTTCTCCTTTTTTCCTGCACAAATACATGGCCTCAGCTCATTTCACCTGGATGCTTCTATGTGACAAGAAGAAGGCTGCTATCTTGTCAGTTCTCTACTCTGTGACTTCATGGAGTATTCCTGTAAACATTGTACTTATCCTGATGTTTGCAGACCAAATATTGGAAACAATTCATAGTATATAACACAATACTGTTTAAGTTCATGTACGTTTAGACAGATGCAGTTTTTGGTGCTCATATTTTTCTAAGATATATAGGAGCTTGTGTAGACTGATAAAAATACTTAATTTATTTGTCTGACATTAAACAGGGATGATGCTTTCCCATTCCAAGATTGCTTCTTTATATCAGTCATGGCATATTAAATAATGTATCTTCTCAGTTATTTCCTACTAGGTGTTTTTGTTTTTATTCATATGACTGTAATCCTAGAGGTTGCTTCCATTTCCCTGTGCAAGTGACTTTATTTATAATAATAACTATGCTAGAACATTTATATGGAACATTTATATCCGCAATAAACTTTCAGCTGCCTAGTGAACATCAATAGTCTGTTGGTGGCTGGCCAGCAAATTCTGAAACATGTGAAATTTCTGGACTCAGGATGGGACTGGAGACTGGACTCCTGTTCTTCTGCTTTCTCAGCTACAGTAGGATGTGCTGTTTAGTTTCAGGAATCATGAAGTCCCAATTCTGAATTTTTTCTTTTTTGCTTTAATGAAAAAAAAACCCTTCAAAATGTCATATTGTCATATTCCTAGGGGTTCTGAGAACTTAGATGACTTAACAATTTGATTTTGTACAATACTTGCCAGGCATTGGCCTTGTTTTACAGCAATGCTTTGACTCACACTTGTCTTCTTTTATTTTGTATTTCTTGGATTTCTTGAGAGACAGATGTTCTGTATTGCTCTTCCTTATTTCTTTGCTTTTTCTGTCATACCATGGCCAAATCTTGTGCTGCTATATATCATAACTCCTTTAAAAATCATCTCCTTGAGTAACAATTCATTGAGAAAACCAGCTTTCACTTCTACTTAAGCACATTTGCATTGAAAATTTAAAAAGAAAATGTGAACTTCAGAGTCTGAAAAGCCAAGAAAAGACTTCATTTTGTAAAATGTCAGTTTCAAGCTAACCTCATGATTTTAAAGAAGTGGCGCCTGTCTTGTGATTCTTGAAAATTTGTGTTTGGGAATATTATTTTCAATTAATTAAGAATTTGTGATATTTTCTTTTGATTATTACATATTAAAAATATGACAGTGTAGAAGGTTGACTGAAATTAGGGCGTCAGTTGTCTTGACTGACATTAGGGTGTTCACAAGAGAAGTGCATTTCTGTAGCTCCTTTACACATCCTGTTTACAGTTAAAAAAGGAAAACATTTTGACAATCAGACCAACCTGGTGCACCTTGTACTGCGAATAAGCAAAGGCTGAATGCACGCCGATATGTGTGCGGCAAACAGCTATGCTCCAAGAAGGGATCGGGAACACCCCGAATCCATGGCACTTGCTTCCATAAAACACCAGGCTTCAACAGTCAGTGTAATTAGTTTACAAGCCATCCATTTCAGGTGAAACACTCTGCCTGTCGCTCCAGTAGAGGGCAGTGATTTACATACAGTAATGGCAATTAGTGTGCGTGCCCATCGTGCATCACCCAGTGTTAGACACAGCAGGTGGCTTTATTAAGGTAGTGCAGTGTTCAAGGCATTCTCTGTCCTCCAGGATAGAGTGCCACCCAGGAGCCTTATTTCCTGAGCTTTTACAGCAGGACCCCTGGCAGTGTAGCAGAACAAAATTTATGAGAATTAAAGAACAATATGTTTTCAGCTAGCATGGTGATCAAAACTAAATATACTCTGCTGTATATAATCACCAGAGTGAATTGCATTTCAACAGACCATTTCATAGAGATAGTGATTTCTTTCTTTGTTGCTGTTCAACAGTAAGTAAATAGAAAAGATTTTCTATAAAACCTTTTTTACAGAAATCATTTTTTACAGATCCAGCAGCATGCTGTAGTACAGTGGAAGAGGAGGCACTGGAACTTATAAATGTTGGTTTCCTTTAAGCTGTAAGAATTTGATTCATAATCTATTTCAAAACACTATGAATTAAAATTTATACTTATCAAAAAGTTGTTTAAACCGTAGGTACTTCTTTAGCAGCAAGATAAATTCATTAACTTTAAAATAGCTTGCTTAATTTTATAAATGCTTCACAAATTTTACTTGTCACAGATGTAAAATAAAGTGGGGATAATTGTCACAGATGTAAAATAAAGTGGGGATAATTAATTTTTTCTGTTGCCTGAGCTAAATGGATTGCACTGGTGCTTCGATAAACCAAGGAATTTTTTTCTGGGGAGGACTGGTTTTCCAGGCTGTGATGGTGCAGAAGGGCACTGAACCTTCACAGGTCATTTAATACAGAAGCACTTTAAAAGACAGCCACAAAACTGGAGTATTGGTTTGGTTACAGAAAGAATTTAAAGGGATATTGCCTCAGAACAGTAGCATAGCTCAAATATACCTTAGATCATGTGTAAGTCTGTCTTAATTTTGAGCAAAAATTAGTTTGAAATGTCTTTGTGTACTGTCTTCTGTTGCTGCAATTTATGAAGAAATGTAGGGTAGCTGCATAGGATAAGGGTAAGGTAGCTGTATGAGGATAGCTTAAGAGAATGGTGAAGGAGATGAGTCAAAACCAAAGTTAGAAATGTAACTTCTCTCAGCCAAAATACAAAAAATATTACACACAGCATTACAAAAAATGGTTCCTAAAGATTTAGGGATCTCCTGCATTGGCTCATAGCTTGGATTTCTCTAAAGTGTGTTGCACACCTTTGTAAATTTGTGTTGGATTCACTGCATGAAGGAGTGAGGACTAAGCATTTGTCCCAACCTTAAGATTATTTTGGATGTGCCTCTCATTCCTCTGCTAAATACACCTGTGTTTTCCCATCCCTGTCCTTCTCATCCTGATCTGAATGGCATGCTTTTCCATGGCTTAACCAGAAAAATGCTGTAGTAAATTATTTAAGACTGAGTCGTTTATATGTCAGATGGCTGCTAAAATGACATGCAAATGGCATCTCATGGCCATGCTCATTTTAAGAGGTGTCTTTAACATAGGTACAGATTTTTATTGAAATAAATCAATTTTACAAGGAGATTTCAGCCATTGGATTTATAGTAAGAAAGAAATTTTTTATTTATTACATTAGAAAGACCACAGCTGGGAATGTACCCATTAATAGACACAAACAGATGGATTCTGACAAGTCTGTGAACTATTCACACTCTTCTTTAGCAAATATTTTGCTACAATCCCAACTTGCAAATGTTACTTCAGAAACAAATATGTAACCATCTATCTCAAGGCACAAAACTGAAGAGTAACATTAAAATATTGTAATTTCATTATGCATATGATACTCATTTGAAATTTAGGAAGCAGTGTTTAAAAACACTCACAAAAGATTGCCTTGGTTCAATAAATGTTTTAAATTATATATAAAGTCATAGAATCATTTAGACTAGAAAAGACTTTTAATATCATCAAGTCCAACCATAAACCCAGCACTGCCAAGTCCACCACTAAACCATGTCCCTCAGTCCTAGCAACACAGCTTTTTAATACCTCCAGGGATGGTGACTCCACTACTTCCCTGAGCAGCCTCATGCCTAAGAATCCTGTTGGTGAAGAAATTTTTCCTAATATCCTATCTAAAACTCCCCTAGTGCATTTTGAGGCTGCTCTTCTTGTTGTTTTACTTGGAAGAAGAGTCCAATCCCCATCTACTACACCCTCCTTTCAGGCAGTTGTAGAGAGTGGCAATATCTCCCCTGACCCTCCTTTACTCCAGGCTGAGCACCCCTAGCTGCTCCTCATAGGCCTTGCACGCCAGACCCTTCCCCTGCTCTGTTTCCTTTCTCTGGACATGCTCCAGCCCCTCAATGTCCTTCTTGTAGTGAGGGGCCCTGAACTGGGCACAGGATTGATGGTGTGGCGTCACCAGTGCTGAGTACGGGGGTACAATCACTGCCCTGGTCCTCCTGGCCTTCTTGTGCACCTGGGCATGTTCTGGATCATGTTCAGCTGCTGTCACCAGCACCCCCAGGTCCTTTCCCACCAGGCAGCTTCTCATCCACTCTGCCCCCAGCCTGTAGTGATGCATGGGGTTGTTGTGACCCGAGTGCGGGACACTGCTCTTCTCCTTGTTAAACTTCATCCAATTGGTCTCAGCCCTTCAACCCATTCTGTCCAGATCCCTCTGCAGAGCCTTCCTGCCCTCCAGAAGCTTAACACTCCCACCCAGCTTGGCCTCACCTGCAAACTGACTGAGGATGCACTCAATACTGTTGTCCACATTGTCAATAAAAATGTTAAGAAGAACTGGCCCCAGTAGTAAGCCCTGGAGAACACCACTGGTGACCAGCCACCAGCTGGATGTAACTCCATTCTCCACCACTCTCTGGGGCAAGACATCCAGCCAGTTTTTTATTCAGCAAAGAGTGCACTTGTCCAAGCCATAAGCTGCCAGTATCTCTAGAAGAATGCTGTGGGAAAAGGTTTGACAGGCTTTACTCAAGTCCAGGTAGACAGCATCCACAGCCTTTCCCTCATCTGCTAAGTGGGTCACCTTGTTACAGAAGGAGATCAGGCTGTCCAAGCAGAACCTGCCTTTCAAAACCCTTCCTGGCTGGACCTGATCCCCTGGTTATCCTGCACGTGCCACATGACAGCACTCAAGATGGTCTGCTCCATGACCTTCCCTGACACT
Organism: Motacilla alba alba; assembly: GCF_015832195.1. Lineage (NCBI taxonomy): Eukaryota > Metazoa > Chordata > Aves > Passeriformes > Motacillidae > Motacilla > Motacilla alba. The sequence continues at coordinate 57,687,560 of NC_052016.1, read as the reverse complement.
GAGGTCAGGTTGACAGGCCTGTAGTTCCCTGGATCCTCTTTCTGACCATTCTATTAAATGGGTGTCCCATTTGCTAACCTCCAGTCAGCGGGGACCTGCCCAGTTAGCCAGAGCTGCTGGTAAATGATGGAAAGCAGCTCAGTGAGCACTTCTGCCAGCTCCCTCAGTCCTTTTGTGTGGATACTATCCAGTCTTATAGACTTGTGTGTGTAGAATAAGTGGTTGCTGACCTGGGATTATGAGGGCTTTATTCTGCTCCCTGTCCCAGTCTTTCAGCTCAGGGAGCTGAGTACCCCATGAACAACTGGTCTTACTATTTAATACCTGAGGCAAAGAATGGACTAAGTACTGCAGCCTTTTCCTTATCCTTTGTCACTATGGTTTTCCCTGCATCCAATAAAAAATAGAGAGGCCAGTGTTCAATGTCTTCATGAACAGCTTGAATGCAGAACTTGAAGGTATGCTGTGTTTGCTGATGATGCTAAACTGGGAGGAGCTGTTGACTTCCTCAAAGGCAGAGAGGCCCTGCAAAGATATCTTCATAGAGGGCTGGGCAATCACCAGCAATATGGAGTTTAATAACGGCAAGTGCCAGATTATTTTGTTTCCAGATGTCTGGTGAGCAGAAGTCCCCCATGAGAACAAGGATTGTGAGACTTTTCTCCACTGCTTACAGAATATTTTGTCTCACTCTTCATCCTGTTTGGGTGGTCTACAGCAGAGTCTCACTAGGATGTCTGCCTTCTTGGCTTTCCCCCTGATTCTTACCTATGCACACTCAACCCAATCATCACTGTCATCAAATTCTGGATAATCAAAACTCCCTCTAACCTACAAAGCTATCCCACCACCACTCTTTCCTTGCCTGTCCTTTCCGAAGAGTCTATAGCTACTCACCACAGCACTCCAGTTGTTTGAATCATTCCCACATCCCTGTGATGGCAACCGTGTCATAGTTTTCCTGCTGCACTATGGCTTCCAGCTGCTCCTGTTTGTTGCCCGTGCTGTGGGTATAGGTGAGATACAGCTCAGGTGGGCTGTTGATCCCCTCATCCAGTCATTCAGCAGAGAAGTTCCTCTACCTGGACACCTTCCCAGAGCTGGGCTCACAGGTGCCACCCAGTACTGGCAGCGTGCTCCCACCAGAGCTGTCTGGGCAGCTGTGCCAGCCGTGCCGGGTGTGGAGCTGAGCGAGGCTGTGGCTTTCTGCCAGGTGGATAGCACTGCTCCCTGGCTGGGCTGGCACTGCCTCAGCACCCTTCCTGCACACTGCTGTGCCACACCCTGCTCACCAGTGCTCCCTAAGGGCTTCTTTTATATTTGTGGCCCCCAGCCAGCTGCTGTCATAATGGGTGTGGGTTCTGGAGGCTTAAGGCTCCTCCTTGTTTCAGTTACACTGAGTTAAATCCTTTGCTCCTGGCCCCTGCCCCAGTCACAGGAGATAGGATGTTTGTATAAATGTGATGAAGTGAGGATTTTCAGCAAAGGCCAGCACCACTTCCATTTGTGGAAGTCACCATCTGACAGAAGGTAAATGTTCATCTTCAGAATAGCTCACTAACCAAAGCAGCAGAAATTAATTATACAGTATATAGCTCAGCTGCTGGAGGAGTTGGTAGTTAAAGAAAAATGATGGGTGGTGGCCTGCTGGGTAACAGTATAACTAGTGACCCAAATCATGTATTGCATGTAAAACCAATGTGTAGCACACACTTCTCTTCAATTGTTAAACATTAATTTGTAGATTTAAACTTCTATTCAGCATCACTGTATTTCTGATATTATAGGAAGGTTAAAATGACAACTGATTCCTCTTTTCTGCATTATTACTTCATTTACATTTACCTTATCTTCTCTTACCTCTTACTTTTCTCAGTTGAGAATTTTCAAGCCCTATGACAGCATTGAGCCCACCAGCTCCTTTGAATAAACTGGAAATTGTATTACCAAAAAGACACAGTGAAAATTCAAAATGTCAGTACTGACCCTTAATGTGCATAACCAAACATACATACATTGAGCCTCTACATGAATTTCTGCCACATGGTGAGATGTTTGGGTCTTGCCCAGTTTCTTTCCTGGAAAGAAACTTTTACAGCTTCATTATCAGCTAAAGATTTGGATCATTTGTTTTCCTGTTTTTCCTGTCACTTTGTGGAAAATAAACTTCTCTAAAATCAACAGAAACACCCTGAATTCTGATGTAAGGATGGCTTGACCAACTCATCATCCTGACTTGACCCACTTAGTTACTCCTGAACTTCTGAACATTAAGAAATTATAGTCCACAGAGATTCAGAAACATAAAGTTTAATATCAGCTTGGCAGATAAATATTTTTGTAATTGCATTTGCAGTCTCTGCCTATTCCTAACAGCTCCAAGTGCTTTTGTTTCAGATCAAAACTGATAATTTGATTATGGTCTGATTTCAACAGAGCACTTAAAGGTAGTATAAATTAAAATTATTAAATATTCAAATCATGTAGACTAGTCTGTTTTGTTATATTTAACTTCTAAACCAACAGTAGATTCTTTTAAAAAAGATTATCTCTTAAATCAGGATGGTTGGATATATGAGTTCATCAGAAAGAGGAAGGTACCAGAACATCCATATTTCCAACATACAATAAAACAGAAGATACTATACCTAATCTGATTCAAATAGAGGACAAATACATTTCAGAATCTAGGTTAGACAAGGCAACACCAAATAAAATTGACTCTGAAACATCTGGTTTGTTTTATACAAAACCATAAACATGCGTAGTTACTAAACGGCCTAAGCTGTTTCTTTGGAAGGCACCCTAGAAAACAAGGACAGCAGGACGAGTGTTTACAAAGCCAAGGCACATACATTAATCGTGGCATGGCAGCATTTTAAAGAAACTATCAAATTCAGAGGGATTATAAAACAGCTGGGATGAATTGTAGGTAGGAACTGTTTTAAATCTCTGGATTCTAGGTCACAATAGAGGCTGTAACACAGGGCACTCCCTTGCTCTTGTACTCCTTTGCGTTGCTCTCTCTTAAGGGAGAATCATGGCTTGTAGAGGGCCTGAACCATTATCTCTTCTTTTATGGAGAGCATCAGTTGGTGCAATCATTAGGGATCTTCAAACTGGGAAGAAGTTTATTGCTGTGACAGATCGGGCAACATATGGAAGGAAGTAAGATGTTCTCCAGAGACAGATTAAGTTTTTGCCAAGGCATTTTACTGAAATTTTGGAAAATAAACAGGTCATTAATTGACTCCAGATTTAGCTACTGCAAATTGTGCAAAGATGTTGCAAACCAGATGCTTTCCCCTATTTGTTTTTACAACCCTTTCTATTTATACATGCCCTTATTTGATGACTTACTTCTTTAACAGAGGGCATTGTTTTACACCGGAAACCTCATCTCAGTTATGCCAGTAGATGCCTGACTAAAACATACATGTTCACACAATTGCAGGGATAAAACACTCAGCAATAACATAAGTAGGAAATAATGAATAGGAAGAAGTTAACATTTAATTCTTCCCTGGGTTTCTTAGCACATAACAGTTTTCAGCCATTCTCTATGCAGACCCTGCTAGTGAAATAGTAGAGGCAGAGTCCTATCCCAAGGACAGCATCCTTAGACTTGTCTTGCCAATGAAGGTATGAATACAGTCCATGTCAGCATTTCTCTGGCTTCCCAAGTTGTGTGACACAGCCACTGATGTACCTGTCTGCCCTGTGGGAGCATAGCTTCAATTTGAACTCCAGATTAAGGCTGGATCCCAAAATGGGAATGTAACAGCCAAGACAACGAAGCTATGCCAACTGACGGAAATACTTGAGAAAAGAAATATTCATTCCTTTTCCACTTATGCTTCTTTTAGTCTTCAGAATGCAGGCTCTATTTTATGCTATATCCACACAATCTTGATTCATGTTATAAATAACATACTCAGTGAAAAGCATCTGCCCTGACTTGAAAGCAGTGTGTCTAGTGGGGATGCCTTCTAAAAGGATTGAGCTAGTCACACCAGGTTCCTTACAGTCAAGACAGAAATAGGTACCTCTGAAAGCCAGTCCTGTCATCCTGAAATAGATGTGTGAGACAAGGGGAGTGAATTGCCCTGCGGTGGTGCTTATTTCTTGCCACAATCCTAGCCAAGTGACAGCACCAAAGACCTGCTTGCAGTGACAGACTGGGAAAAGCCATCTCTTCAGCTGCCACCTGTGCCAGGTGCCTTTGGTATGGAAATCAGTGAGCCACTAGCAGTGCAGAAGTTTAATTTTAGACATTGCTGCTCATAACATCTCTGGCTTAATTTTAAGGTACCTGCTCAAGTCAGCAAAGCAGGAGATGGAGCTGATGAGGCACCTGAGACTTCAGTGGCACTTGTATATGTGCTTAAAGGCACATGTTCTGACAGTAACCTGCCAGTGTACCTGAACCTTGCATAAATGTATTTCTTCATTTCCAGTTTATTCTGGGGAGGCAGATTTACACAATGTGAATTACACATCTTTAGAAGACATTCTGAACTCATTGTGATAAAAGCTGCATGATTTTACTTGTGAATCCTAACAGGCTTAGCTAAGCAACAGGGGCAGCAGCCACACAGAATTCATAATGCATGTTTTAAACTGCATTCTGACATTCGCTTTTCAAACTAGCAGGTAGTTATTTGATGTATGAATATTTATTTTTCTGTGTCCTCAGTCAGCAAAAAAGTCCATCGGGCTCAGGTATCCTGTTTTTCACAACAGCTGCTAGTGAATGCCGAGGAAAGAGTATAACAACATGACAAGTTTATGGTATGACCTCTTCGCTTCCAGGTTTCAGTAAATAGTTCTTTGCTGATGTTGTTAACAGGGCTGCCAATTAGGAGCAAAGTAAACGGGAGGTTTATGATGTGACTGTGCACTTCCTAGCTGAGCTACACCTAAGCTTGTGAGACACACCGACTGTTTCCCGTTTGAAATGTTCTGCAGACGTGTAATCCCTCACATCACAATTGCTATTTTAAAAAGTTATTTTCATGTCATTCCCAGGTGTCATGGTCAGAGTTGCCTCTGTGTCACTAGTCTGAGCAAAGTGAAGTGCCACTAATCTAAGCGAAGTGGGAACAAAGTTTATTTTTAAAGCAATACAGGCTTGCTAGTGGCATGAAAGCAAAACATTCAGAACTCCATTTGGTTTTAATTTATCATCCAACCTATTATGTTTGGTAACATGTTAGAAACCAATGAGCACATTATTTTTCGTAAGCTCCCCAGGACATAAAAGGAGAAAAAATAAAGACTGAAATACATTAATATCTGCTTCATTCTTTTGCAATCCAAGAAGAGAGTACATACAAAGTACCTTAATTCCAATTCCAGTCTCAGCTGCATATGTGCAGATCCAGAGCACTTACGGGGTATACAATGAATTCTGGCTTGGACTAAAAGAACTCCACAGCAGCATGGTCTGGAAACATCCTTCAGGACCCAGTTTTGCCTTAATTTCATGTTCTTATAGCTAAGAACAGCACTCACGTGTCAAAATCTGATGGAACAAGAAGCAAAAAAAAATTGGCAAACATAAACAGGACAAACCTTCTTCTCAGATCAGGTGCAATTTCAGTTTTGCAATATTTTGTTGCCCAACTTGAGGTACTTCAAAGAGGTCTAATGTCCAGACTGAGGAAACCAACCTTCCCAGAAAGTCAGAGCTTTTCAAGTGTCATGGAAAATAGACCCTAGATGAGTAGTTCCTTTTGAAGGTTTTAGCCAAGGAATTTTTCCAGTAAAACTACATTCCATAAACATGGAGCAACACCTTAAGTAGACAACAACAAATGAGGAACACCGTGAGGTTGATTTGAAACAGAGCTGTATATTCAGGCAGTGGAACAGGGAGAAAGCCTGTGAGAAGGATGTGATAGGATGCCAGGATAAACATGAGAGCAGACAGCAATATTTTCATCACTCTGTAATTGAGAGACTAAAAAGAAATTCGCAGCTGGAATGGAACTTATCAACCAACTCTCTTGGTGTGCCTATTTCGAGCAGAGGGGGAATCAACAGAGAAAGAGTCTTGGTAAGTGGCTGCTGGAGGAGGGTGTGCAAGTGAGTGTGTGACCTAGGGGAGAAAGGAAGTACACCTGTACTGGGGACTGGAGGAGAAGGAAGGAATGTTTGCTGGAAAATAGTTCATCTTGCCTGCACTACTGAAGGTTCTAGGCTTTTTCTGGCCCTTCCTGTACACTGGAAACATTCTCCAAAGGCAGGCTGTGGGGAAAGAGAGCTGCAGGCTGCCTGCCATTTTTCAGAAGAAGCAGCATGGTGGCTGGAAAGGGAGCCCTGGGAAGCCCTTTCCTCTCTACTGCTCCTGCTATTTGGTAGGTTTCCACTCTGTAAGAAAACCAACCACCTGCAGCATTATCCAGTGAGACACATCAGCTCAGTGGCGTGTATTTAACACAGTGCAAAATGTGAGTAAAAAGAAGTATGCAAGAAATATGGAGTCTAAAAATGAAATACTTGTATTATGCATAGAGCAGCTGGTTGCTAGAAGACAGAAAATCCTGTCCAGGGACTTGTCCAGTTCATAAATATCAATATTGTACACTGTCCCACTACTGTCTTATTGTGAAAGTTCTGCCAAGAATTATTCTGGGGATCTGTTTCTGATTTTTATTATTTTTAAATTAAAAAATACCTATATGTAGCTTATACTCCTAAATTTTATGATAGGAGGAAAGAAATAATTAGGGATTAAAAGTTGTAGGCATCATTATTTCTGCTCCAAACAGATGGGGCTATACAGAACACTTGCTGTGGATTGTGCTAAATTCTAGCTTTGGGTAAGGAATAAGTGATCCATGCATGGGTCACGTTCCCTCAGCTTCTTTATTTGTGAGGTTGCTAATCAGACACCAGTATGGCTGATACGATGCAGCCAGGTAAGTGTGCAGGTGTGTTGGTCACGCTTGCTGTGAGGTGGTGGCTCAGCCTTAAGGCTGGGACAGTGACCACATTCTCTGCTCATCCATGATGTTTTTTGTACTGGGCCTTTATTCTGGCTCTGGTGACCTGGGGAGAGGAAGAAAATGTCATGTGCACCCTGTTCTGCAGGGCATGGACAAGTCCATACCTGGACATCATGGGGACAGACCTCAGCTCTGTGCTGTATTCAATGCCCCCACCCACCCTCGCAGCAGCAGCACAGAACTGCCACATGTCAGGCCAGATGTCCCCGCACTGCACCAGGGACAGTGGCTGCCACAGGGCTTTATTCAGTTTGCTTCATTAGGGAGATGGGAGAGGCAGAACAGGCCAGCAGGCTCTGCAGAGGACATCTCTCTCCAGGAACAGTTGCCACCCCACCAGAACCTAAACTTCCCCCATGCATCAGCCAAAGCCCCAGCTTTCCTGGGTCTCCAGGAAGAGTAACCAGCCAAGGGATGACTGTACTGTACCTAGTGTCTGTCCTGGTGATGATGGTTTGGGGACTGTAGAATAAAGAAGGAGGAATTCCAACTGTCAGGGAACAAAATACTTTGTATTTTGTATCCTACAGAGTACCTTCCTTGCGTGCAAGGCTGCAGTCCAGCCCTAGAGTCCAGACTCAGCTTATTGGTTAGTGCAGACTGCTCTGCAGAGCCATGTGTACAACCAACCCTATATCCTCGTTACACAGAATTGCTAAGATCTGACAACATGCATTTAATAACACATTGGGAAATCTCTGGCTATCTGCAAGTTTAGGCAATAAGTGTCTCGTCTGAAGGAATCCACTACAGGTGTAAGACCATTTTAAAGGGTTTTTATTTTCTCCTTAGCTCGTGCAGTGAGCTTTTACTCAGCCTCTAGTGGACTGATATTGCTTGTAAGGAAAATTAGTCTTCCTACAAAATTGTATTTCCTTTTTTTTACATATAGGTACCAAAATAGTTAAGAAAGGCTGTTATCAGTCAGGAAACTGGTGAACAGAGACAGGTTATACAACTTCCCTGAAGTCTTCCAGCAAGTCACTGCCACAAGTCCTGTGCCCTAACCATCGTGTCTGTCTGCCTTACTGGGCCAGAGACTGAAATCATGCAACAAGTATTCATTGATTTCAAGGAGCCTGGAGAATTTAATGTTCCCAGACACCAGTCCCCTGCTGCTGTATTTGAAATAGTGTTGCCAAGAATTATTCTGTTCTGCCTGTTGCTTTTTAAAAACTTTTATGAAATCTAACTTTGGCATTGGTTCTCTAGCACAGAGAGAGGGAAAAATTTCTGTCAAAACCCAGTCAAAACCTGAATATTTCATCTCTTGCCCATTTGATCATGATAGTACTGGAGTCCCGTTGAAAAGAAAATAAATAGCAAAGCCCTTACCTGAAGTCTGCAAAGGCATGAACCTTCAGCTCAGATAGGAATATTTGTCTGTGACTGAGTGACACCAGCAGTGGGGCTGTGTGGGGATTAACAACGTATTTGGACAACTATAAGGAACTAACTTTATCTAAACACTTCCTTATATTATCAGTGTGTTATCCAAACACTTTGTTAGTGAGACTGTGAGATTAGGATGTGTGTAAGCCCACCACTACTTAAATATATTTACAGAGTTCCTGTGAACCCACAGGAACTTGTGTATAGATTTAGCATATGGAGTTGCACTAAGTTGAAACTACTTGCAGCTCATTTCTGTCATAATACTCTTCAAATACTCTAGCAGAGGAGGTCTGCCACCTGAAATGTCTTCCTCTCTTTTGAACTCTATTACTCAGCTGTTGTGGTTTTTTCCTTAATTTACTGTTGAGAACCACTGTCTTTCAGGACTTTACATAATGTGGGATGCTGTCTGTTCCTGGTTTGTGGAGAGTTCAGCTAAGGCCAATGGAGTCTCTATTCATATGCTGGTGTGGTTTGACTGAGGAAAAATGTTTAAAAACTGAACAAGAGCGAGACCATAATGCCTAAATTAGCAGTCAGGCACTGGATGAAACAACTGACCGCTTCCAATGATTTTACCAACCATCCAGGAGCTCCTGGTCCCTTCTAAGCCTCTGGGAGAGCAGAAAGGACAGAAGGTCAGATCCTCTGAGCCCGACATTGTGGCCAACAGACCAGTAGCTTACATTTCACCAGCAACTGTGACAGGAGGGCATGGAGAGGCTGTGCCCAGGGAAATACTGTCATTCTGCAGGCTGCAGCCACAGACCACAGGAGCAGTTATTTTGATGCATTTCTGCACTAGCAGTGCTGTTAGGAGCCCAAATTTACATAGGCTGTGGGGTGGTACATCTGGTTCGCTCAGGTGAGAATACAGACTGGCTGCTCATGCTCAGAACAGCCCCAGTGGGGTGGCCACAGGTCAGAGCAACCCAGTATCATGGCCAGTTGGCCAGTGGGCAGATGCAGCTATTTTTGGAAAAATAGAATGCTGGGATAGGCATATGGTGATTTTGTACATGTTTTTTATCCTACCTGCATTTATGTGGTTCAAGGAGGTCCTGAACCACAAGCTGAAATTTTGTGCTTAATGGCCCTTGCTGATTTTTTCTTCCAGGGATTTTATCCTTTTTTGAGTTCTGGCAACCACAGTATTCTCTAACAATGACTTCCAGGGGTCAGCTAGACAAATATGGAGAACTATTTATTCATTTTGAACCCCCCCACTTACCATTCCCAACTTTATCCACTGTGAGAAAAGATCTCATAGTTACCAAATGGTGAGCAGACATTTGTAATAGCATAACCACTGGTTATGCTGGTTGATTTGCACTCAATTATTTTTCCAAAAAGTTTTGAAATCCACTTTGCTATTTTTTTTGTTCCTACTGAGCACTTGTATTGGGTTTTCATAAACCTATCCAAGACCTGTTTCCTTAGAGATAACAGCCCCATTAAATCTCATCACTGTGCACTCTGTTACCTTTAGGGTGTTTTTTGTCCCGTACATTTATCAGCCTTCAAAAGCTTAAATTTTAAAGCCATCTCAGTCAATATTGTAGTAAACACCTTCAGTGTTTACAACCAATTTCTCTTTTGACTGACAGACTAATTTGACAGACTAATTATTCTGTCCCATTATAAAACCCATGTATGGATAGTGGACAAAACAGGTTCCAACACTAATGTCTGTGTGAATCCTCTGGGAACCTAACCCCATTGTGAACACAGATTATTTATTACTACTTTGGTTTCCTGTCTTTAAGCTGTCATTAAACCACAAGTGGATTTTTCCTTTTCATCTGTGATAGCTGAGGTTCTTTTTGATTGCTTGGTAGAGGATCTTGGAGGAGCATTTATCAAATCAGTTACTATTCATTTTGCTTATTTAACATCCTGAGCACCTCTACAGGAGAATTGATGAGATGAATCATACTTTCTTGCCTTGACCCTCATCTTCTTGGCTTTTTGCATGTGTCCTTATTTCCATAAGTTTGCCTGGGTGGCTGGTCAGTCAGTCACCTCGCCGCCATCCTTTTGTTCCCTAAACGTACTACTGTTGTACTCCTACACATAATTTCTAATCTTCTGCTTCTGTGCTATGGCCAGGCTTCTGATGTTCTTGTAATCAGGATGTATTTCATGTAGCAGTACTATTCATTGAACACATGGCTCTTAAAATGCAAAGGGATTGCCCTCTGATGCTGGAATGGGGACACTGGAAGAGAAGAAAAGGATATGATGTACTGTTCAGAAGCCTCATCTGCCGGATTGAAGTTTATCTTCAAGGGTGTGTAAGCCTCTCTCATGCATAAGAAGCCCTGTGTAGCAGTGTTCATTTTTAAAACTTACTATCAGACAGCTGACACAGCAGCTGACTTTCTTCCAGAACACATCAGTATCGGGCTCTCCAGTGAAACAGTCCTCTGTTGTAATTCCGTGCGGCTATTAGCCGTCTCCATCTCGCTTCCTGGCGATGCAGAAATCTCACATAAACTATTTTCCTTTTGCCCCACTCTGATTCCTGGCAGCCCCAGATGAGCTGCAGAGCCTCAGTGCCCCAGCACAGCCTCAGGAAGAAAGTCAAAGTGCCGCTGAGCCAGAGGGAAGCATTTCTGGCTGCTCCAGACTCCCTGCTGTTTCATGCCCTGTATGAAAGAGTTGCAGCCTGTAGTAATCTCGCAAACAACTCTCAAACAAATGTCTGTGTTCAAACATAAAACATTTTTCCTAAACAGCAGGCAATGAACTTCTGCTTTTAAAAATCCTGGTCCCAGAGATAGGATTCAAAACATGAAGTGACAGCTTCATCTTAAACACAGCTTTGGGTTCCCCGCATGTGAAATTTTTCTCTTCTTGAATTTGAGAAAGGAGAAACTGCCTGTACTTAGTACATGAGCTGCTGTGCAGGCATCTCTAAAGGCAGAGACAGGCAAGAAATATAAAATGTGTGGATATGGATAGGGATATGTGGATAGGACTTCAGGATCCAGGACATATTACATATGTAAGGTATTGGAGCTAGGCCATAATCCAGCAAACTGAAATATTCTTCTACCTGCAGAATTACAGAAGGGAGTCCAGAGATCAGAAAGCTGAAAGCACATGCCTGAGTTTTTTTCTTCTGTGACTTGAAAACAAGAGTTTCCTGCTTCTTCTAACTACATGTCACTAATGTTAATAACAAATGTTCTCCTCCAGTGGATAGGAAGCTGTTTTGTTCTCATAGAAACAGTGCTTTCTAATGAAGAGAGGCTGTCAAGTTGCCATTAAATTTTAGATGTGAAATAACGAGATAAGTGCAACTAACAATAAAAGGGAAATGGGTCACTTCGGGAAGATCAAGTGGCTGATTACTGTGTGAGAACAGCAGGTTCAATCCAAGCCTGGAGAACTCCATGCCAGGTACAACATCACTGACATATTTCACAGTTCACTGGGAGGTGTGCATTCTAAGATGTAAATCAGCACTCCTGACTATAAAATCAGTTTTGTATGTATATTTATATTTATACTTATATTTATATTTATACTTATATTTATATCTATATCTATATCTGTGTCTGTATCTATATCTATATCTATATCTATATCTATATCTATATCTATATTTATGTTATTTATAGTAATGCAAATGGGAAATTGATGTTCATCTCGATTCATCCTCAACTACCTCCCTGTAGCGCTGCCTCCTGAAGTAATAGTCTAAGGCCAAGGTGGTGTGTAGAAACTCACACTGTTGTCTTGCCCAGAAAAGCCAGTCATAAGTAGATTGTTAAAGTTGTTTGTTATGAAATATATTTTAGCATTTCTAGAGTACATTATGTTGTTTTCTCCAGCTGATGTCAGCACCCCACTCCCAGTGAAAAGGAAGCAGCTCTCCAGTACTGCTTGAGATCCTGCAGTATCTATGAGCAGCCCTGGGGCGACTTTTCCTGCCAATAGTTTACTCCTTTCTCATACCAAATGGCATTTCAGGGAGAAAAGGTGTCAGAGAGACATAAAAATCAGTTAACAGAAATGAAGTGTTGCAGTTCTGCCTGTGAATGCATACAGAGAAGAGTATGACTCCTTGAGCTGACTTTGCCAGTTATACTAAGTCCATGCAGTCATCAGAAGCGCTGTGCTATATGAATAAGCCTTTAACTAAAGATTCCTGATATCCCATAGTATTTCAGTATCCATCAAGTCACTGATTGTCACTTTAGATGTGACATGTGGTTATTACACTATAGATATCAGTGTGGACATTTCTGATTTGTTTTCAGAAAACCCCACTAATTCCAGACATGGTTTTATGAAGGAATCTCCTTTCCTGCATGGATCAGTCACAACATGGGAGCATGGGGTTGGGTTGTCATCTCATGGGCTGTGCTTCTGTCAAGACTGGCAGCAATTTCAGGTGTATGCTGGAGTTCCCTCATAGTTCTTGCAAAATGCATGGGGAAGCTTTTATTTTGAAGTGCTTTTATGAGATGCATTAGCATGAAGTTCAGTGTTGCTCTATTAACTATTCCAGAAACAGTCTGTAGACTGAGACTGAAATATTAATTAGTGCTATTATATAACAACTTAGACCTCTCTAGTACTTCTTGTCTGAGAGGTTGGTGGCCAAAGGAGTTTCCTTGTCTGAATGACACATTTTTGAAAATAAACAGTGAGTGTCAAGGCAGTCACCAAACAAGGATACAGTCATTTTAAAAGTATGCAAGGACGGCTACTTCTTTCTTTCACCATGCACAACTTCAAGCACAGGAGCTTTCAAACACACACCACAAGACCAGCTAACTCTTGTTGTTTCATGTTTTATTTGACTACTATGCAAGTACTGGACTGAAGCCAAAGAATTCAGGCTCAGCACAGGCATCACTCGTCAGCACCAAGCCTGGGGCAACCCTCTGGCTCTGAAGTTGTGTTTGGACCCTGGTGTCTGAGAGGAAAGTCATCGTTCAGCAACAGAGGCTTCTTATTCTGTCCTTTGTGACCTCTGAGATGAGCTGCTGGGAAGCTGGCAGGGCAGCTCTGCCCTGTTGCCTTATCCTCTGGTGAGGACACGGGAAGGAATGGGCAGCCACGGGGGCACTGAGGCTGGTACTCTGCTGTCTGTTACAAGCATATTGTAACATGTCTGTTGCAAGGACTTGTGAGCCCTTAGTGGATGTGTTCATGAGTGTATACACCTTACTTAGGCTCTTGCTGTGGTTTTTGTTTCCTTGGACTGGCTTTTGAAGCGTTACATTTCTCTTAAACTGCTTCCTAGACTTTGGAAATATTGCAAGGAAGAATGCAGAATCCCATTAGCTGAAAAAGTCAATGCATTTTCCAATGGAAAAAGAAATCCTTCTGAATATTTAAGCAGAGTAGTAGTAAATGTTAATGCTTGCTTTACATTAGCAATAGCATTTTTAAAATAGAATTAGATCAAAGAAGTGTAGATTAATCAAATATGACTTTCCCTGCATGGAGGTAATGTCTCTTTGGATAAACACTGTGCCTGTCATTGATGTTTGGGAGTCTCTGGGATATTTATTCCTGAAAAGAAGGCAGCAGAGTGACTGACACACTGGCTTGGCAAGCTGGGTAGGAATGGGAGCCATCTCTTCCCTGCTGTTCAGGCTCTCTCTGCTCATACCTGTGAAGCAATCCTGCCTCTCCTCTTTGCACAGCAAGGCAGAGAGGAGACTGGTCAGTCCTACTGCCTGGCTGCAAGTGCCCAGCCCTCTTTGGGAGTATAGATGGTAGTGATGCTCTTGAGTTTGAAGTCTCTCCTTAGAGCCTCAGAGAAGACCATGCAGGCATACCTGGAGCAAAAAGCAGCACGTACAGACCTTGCAGGTGCTTTTAATGGTAATAACAGGTAATGAAGGCTTCCAGTCTACAGCATCAATTTTAAATTTATAATTCCTGGAGTTATGTTTCTCCATTTTATGGCACTGCACAAGTCTCACATTGATGAGGAATAAAATTCATAAAGTGTAATGACGACAGATTGCATCGCAGTACAACCATGTCCTAAAGGAGTTTGCATGGAGCAAAATTTAATGAATAGTTGTGAACAAGAGCTGTCCTTCCCCTTCTCATGTTTAGGTGACTGTATCTGTCCTGCTTGCTCTGAAGGGGCAGGTCCCAGGCAGTGCCACCTGATGTCCCTGCCCTGGTCAGCATCTGTGAGGGGGGGAATGCAAGGAGAGCTCCATTGTACCATGGCATGTCGTGAGATATTGTTGGCCTTAAGGCTGGAGAACAGGACACAGACAATAATGTCACTGCAGATGGATGTCCAGGTAGAGTTTTGGGAGCTCAAGATCCCCCATGGGTTGGGATGGGGGTTGAGCCCTTGCTGCCTGGGGCTTGCAGCCACTCCAGCAGTGTTGTCAGCTGCCACACCCCAGCTTGACACTGGTCTCCTGGGAAGGGGCATGGAGGTGGCAGCATCATTCCTGAGCTGTGATTCTTAGAAATCACTCATTTCCCATAATTCTTAGAAATCAACATGTGCTAGGGGTGTATTAATACAAAATATTGGTATTTTAAAATATAATGAAAAATTATTTGACTAGGAGGGCATTTTCAGTATATTTTCACTCATATTTGCTGCCCTCCTGCTGATAAAAGTGGCAGTGTTCTGTTTCCATATGATTAATTAAAGAAATAGCATCTTCTGCTAACTCAGTGGTTGATATGTGAGGATAAGAATGAAAACACATGCCCCTCTGTCTGTTGAAAAAAACCAACAACAACAAAAAAGAAGATGGTATGGCAAGGAGCCAGAATAACAGAGAACATCTCCATCCCCTTTCCCTCTCCCATACTGTGACCAGTACTTGGTAGCATTAATGTTAGGGACTCTTGGGTTTTGTTTACTGCTGAGTGACTGCTGCTAGGTGTTGTTGAATTTTTTTCATCCCAAGGGCTTCGCTTGTTCCAGTGCTCCTTGTACCGTGCGGTTTTGGAGATTCAGACAGCCCTTCCGTAAACGGACTTTTTTCTTGGCAAACAGGGGATTTTTAGAAAAGTAAGCGAGGGCATCATCTCCAGAGATGAGTCAACAGCTGGGCAGCATAGAGTAGAGGAGAAAAAGGTTTTCAGCAGCCCTGAATACTCTAAAGCACGCATTTTCGAACGTCTTCAACTGTTTCTTCTTTGCTTTCTGGAGCGGCCCGGTGCAGCCCCTCCGTGCTTGGGTAAACTCCGAGCAGCCGGGGAGCTGCCGGGACGGGCTGGGGCTGGGAAAGGCTGTGCGGAGCTGGAGCGGGACAGGCTGGGGCTGGGAAAGGCTGGGGCTGGGGCAGGCTGTGCGGGGCTGGTCCGGTACAGGCTGGGGCTGGGAAAGGCTGTGCGGGGCTGGGGCAGGCTGTGCGGGGCTGGACCGGGACAGGCTGGGGCTGGGAAAGGCTGTGCGGGGCTGGGGCTGGGGCTGTGTGCCGGGCTGGGGCAGGCTGTGCGGGGCTGGGGCAGGCTGTGCGGGGCTGGGGCTGGGGCTGTGTGCCGGGCTGGGGCAGGCTGTGCGGGGCTGGGGCAGGCTGGCTGTCCCGCTCCGCAGGCTCACTTCCACAGGCTGCGCTGGGAGCGATTGGCCCGCGCGGATCATGTGGGAGAGAGCCGGAATCCCGAGCTGTAGTACCTCTTGGCACTCCTTTTGCGTTTAAAGCGCTCGCACCTCGCAGCTCCCTGGGGCTTAGAGCCTCCGTGCTCTCCGTGCCCTGGTTCCGATCGGGAGCAGCGCCGCGGGACGGCCGGGGCGAGCCGGGGGCAGCGGCGATGTTGAAGCAGGTGCCCCGGGCCGCGGGCACCGCCTGTTTCTACCTGAATGCGGTGTCCCCCGAGGGCCAGGAGCTCTTCTGGCGCTGCGATCCGCCCGCCCGGCGCCCTCCCTACAGGACCAGCAGGATTCTCGCCCGTCACCAGCTGGTGACGAAAATTCAGCAAGGTGAGTTGCTGGCAGGAGCGCTCCGGCGTTGGCGCAGGGTCTGCAGGTCTGCTCTTTCGTAAGAGAAGAGGTTTTAATGCCTCATGTTTCAGGCTCGTTTCCTGTCTCTATTCCAAATTAATCTGCCTAGAGACAGGGTTTGAAATAGGGTTCATTCATACCTCTCTGTTTCCACACATACACACATGCACGGACCACCGGGACACAAATGCTAGTGCATGATTAGCGATTTAACTGAGTTACCTTTTAATCATAAACTACTGAGGTATCTTAGATGCTGAACTTCGTCTTGTCTGACTGACTGAGCAGTTACTGGCATCAGTCCATCTGCTCTGATTGCTACAGGTCAAAACTGCCCATGGTAACCCACAAAAGAAGAATAGATGGTCACCCAATTAAAAAAGAAACAAAAGTCCAGTGCGACTGGAAGAAGGCAACTGGGAAAACATCCTTTGGAAACAAGTGTGTGTAACTGTCAGGGCATCAGAAAATCTGTCATGTATCCTTAAAATAATTGCTGACTTGGCTTTCCATAGCTGCTTAAGCAGTTATCTAAGCAGTCATTACAAATGTATCTATTTGGTTTTTTCTGAATGTCTGTCTATGGCACTAAAGCTAAATGAAGATTGTCCCCAGAGCAAATCCTTTGGCCTGTGCACACAATTTAAATTCATCTTCACAATGGCTAATGCAAAGATAAAAACCCTAACCAGCTGTACTGATTTTTCCGGATTAAAAAGCGAATCAATACATAGTTTTGTGTTGATCATGGTTTTGTATGGAATCCTGTTTTCAAGAGCACTGGTTTCCAAAGACGATGTGGTCCTACTTGCATAAAAATGTCACATTGAAAAAAACCATTCCTGATGATAAAAGCCACTTTCTGGACAGCTTGCAAAAAGGTGTTTGATTCTGCTAACTAGGGGCAGACATGGAGATAACATCATTCACTTTCATATCTGGCAAATATCACAGCAATTGGTGTGAGGTTTTGACCAACAGCAGTTAAATGGAATGGCTGTTTTTGTGTGTTGCTTTCCAGTAAGATTCTTTAGATCTGTGGCTGTCAAACTCTGGCAGAAGTACAGAATAGAGTGATGAATTTTTATTGCATTTATAAAGAAAACAATGCATAATTCTTTGGCTAGGTTTAAAAAGATGAAAAAGATAGTTTCTGTGGCAATTAGGAAAATGTAGTTGTTTGCAAGGCAGTCTCAGGAACTGGTCGTGTTTGAAGGATACTGGTCCTCACTGCAGCTCTGATTTCAGGAAGGATATTATGTCATTCTGTGTACCCAGTGTATGGCCTGGATTGAATGGAAAGAAAGGGTAATTTATTTCTCTACAGGTTTATTTGAAAATGTTTTGGGTGCAGTGCTAGTACCAACTTAGTATTCAAACAGCATTAACTGAGGATGTGGTGGATTAACACACCTCTTCTACCTCTCATGGTGGGGTTTAACATTCCCTCTTGTAACCTGTAATCTGTCTGGCCAGGGCTGCCAAAGCTAGCCAGTGCTGCTGAGACTTTGGAGAAGCTGCACGGTGGGGAGTTTCAAAGTTGTAACTTTTCTTCCTGCAGCTTGTTGCATGGATGGCCAGCCTGTGGTGAATGACTTCTGCTCCTCTTTCACAGCTTTCCAACCTGTTCTGCACAGAGCTGTGGAAATTATATTTGTATAGACCTTGATCATGTGATGTATGTTACTTTCAGTATGTAAAATATTTATGTATTTTGGGCCACTAAGAATAAATACGTCATTGCTTCCTTCATTTTTTTTATTGATGTAAGCTGGGGACAGGATCCACTGTTGGTCAAGTGTCAGTTCATTAGCAGTAAGGAAATTATGTGTGCAGATAGATGCTGATGTCTGTCTGTAAGCCCATATGTAGGCAGACACACATCTAGCGCAAAACCAAGGCACACATTTTTTTCTACAGCGCCCCAAGAAATGACTAATAATTTTCATACAAATAGTTGTGTTAGCATACCAAAAAATCTAAGCCTAGCTAATATGACTCAGTTTGAAACCTCCAGTTTATGGTCTGGATGAAAAACCTAGATCCATCAATCCCTCACAGGATTTTCACCAAGTTTTGCTGGGTCAGCATGTCACCCTCTCTGCTTGCTTTGTTCAGACTGTAAGCAGTGTGAGGGTAGTGGATCAGTCCCCATCCTTTTCCCAGAGGATACTGGAAGAGTACTCTAAAATGGGTGGAGTTATCAGGCTGTGCTTTTAGAGGTGAATGGGTTTTACCCCATTACAAATGGGATTCATAACTAGCAGAGTGCCACAGAGAAACTTATCAATAATATATTGAAAAGTAGATTAGGAGATGCAAGATGAGAACCAAAACTTGCTTTCAGTCATCCGGTTCAGTAAGGCGTGTAAATCATTATTTAGTTGCTTGAATTTGTATATCTTTAAATCATACATTTTAAGGCCATTAAGACAAAGTATTTGAGCAAAGCTACCCCAATTCTTGTGTTTGCACCACTCCAATCTAATAATTTGAATTGTAGCATATGTTTAGAAAAGATCTAGCCTGCAGTTTAAGATTGTTGGAATGGTGAATCCTGCCTTGTTAATTACTTTGCTGAAAACAGATCTGCCACATGTTTAAGTGCTAAGCTGCCCTGGGGCTTGTTTGAATACCTGCTCTCTGCTTTTTATTTTTCTCTTGCTGGTTTTCAGACTCGAGGCACCTGAAGTAGGATTGTTATATCAGGGAAATTTTTTCCTCAGTGCAAGGAATGTTTTACAAAATTACAACATCTCCAATTTACAACGTATAAAGCAGTCAAAGCTTCCATTCCTGGTCAGTGATGCAGTGTGATACAAAGAGTTGCATGTACTGCTAGCTTTTCAGTCATTAGCTGCATGTACTGTTCTAAACTATGCTAATTTGCGCTATGATATCGCAATAGAGCTTTTCTTCCTCCGTGAAAAACACATTTGCTGAAGACTATTTCCTTTGTATTTTCCTTTGGTGTTAGTTAAAAATAAACTAAATGAGTCATTAGAGGAATTATGCTATTTAATCATTTCTAAAAAGAAAATCACCACAAGGGAAATGACAGGAACCAGACTGTTATTTCAATCAGGTCATACTTTGAAAGTCCTAAATATTTAGTTCGTGTACACCACCAACCCCTTGAGGCAGAATTATGAGGTGGCCTGTGAATGTGAGTGTAATTATCTGTTTGATATTAAACAGGTAATTTCAAGATGTGATCTTTTTGATGATTCCCTTTCCCCTATAAGGCCATTAGTTTCCACAATTAAGGGGACACATGCCTCAGCGTAAAGGAACAGGGTGTAGCATGCTTGATCTGAGGTATTTATTCAAACTCTGTATGCAGTAACTGTATGAGAATTCATTAACGATTACTCATGTTTTCTTTAAATAAATAAGGTGGTGACTTTCAAGAATTTATATTACATGAGTCACAAAGTTGTTATTACTTTTACAATACATGGCTAAATTCAGTGCAGAACAGAAAATATAAAAAGTAGCTGTAGGTAAAAAGTAATGAAGAATTAAGGCCATACACTGAAAATGTAAAATTGGACTGTGCAGTACAGGTAGAGTGTAAGTCAAAGTGAATGAAGCCACATCTGCCCCAGCACAGACAGGCTGGTAAAGAAATGTTCCCTTTCGTCTACAGTAAAATCAGATTCTTTGCCTGCACATTCAGTAAGACAATCGTATGAACAAACAAATGAAAATAAGACAAATTCCTATTCTCAGTAAGCAAATTCCTGCCCACAGTGTGTAATGTCCTGTGATTTATCTCAGTTTATGTCCACAGGCAAGAACAGTTGAGGAAAATTGTTCGATGGAGCGATATTAAATCAGACTTTCCAGTTTTCAAGGCAAACTCTCCATTCAATGCTCAGCAGGTGTTATATACGTTTATGTGTTGCATTTTCAGTTTTGATCTTGTATGTCTACTATTACCTTTGGTCACCTGGATTTGTCTGGTTTGAGCGAGGTTTAGAAGTGCAAACAAATGCACTTTTCTGTCTTATAGTCTTCCCTTTGTTATTAGTTCAAGGTGTTTAATTCTTCTATTTTTCTAAGCATGAGTAGAATTTGGGGAAAGTGTTACAGAGGTATACAAGTGACTTGAAAAAAATTATGCAAATTAAGTGACTTAAATTTCAAATATATGGTACTGTAACAGATAATATGCTCTCCTATTCAAAAGGAGAACAGGGAAGTCATGTTGGTGAAAATGTTGCAGTCATAGGCTGCATTAAAAAAGCCCACATAAAATTCCTGGTATGCACACAGGTGTGGATTACAGGATGGGAAATGGGATACAATTAAAAAATTAAAGACTGTGAGTTTGGTCAGACATACAAAGAGGACAAAATACAGTTGTTCAGGAACCTGAATCATAGCCTTTCTGATGTTCTGGGTGCTGGCCAGAACATGCACATGTTTAAACCTCACTGACTGAACACAGGAAAGTGAAAGATTAACCAACAAGATTCAGCCTTGGTGGTAATGATACAAACACCCTCCCTTATGTCATTTCTGACCAGTGCTGGTGGTCTTCCGTCTCTTGAGCCTGTAAGCTGGGAAGTCAGGGCAGCAGCACTTTGTAGCCACTTTTCAGTCCGTGGTGCCTCCTCTTGTGGTGCCTCTGTGTCTATGCTCCAGCCCAGGCTTACAGGAGAGGACAGAACTGGGGCTGGCATTGCCCAGAGCACCAGGAGGAACATCCTTAGCTGCAGAGCTGCTTTGCAGACCTCAGCTGGGACATGGTCCATCTCCCTCCACCGTCAGATATGTGTGGGGCAGGTGTGTGATCACAGCAGAGGGATCTTTGGGGTGGTTGTTGCATACACTCTTGAAGGTCCCTTAGAAACCGAGACCCTATCTCACCTGAAACTTCTTCATCATCTTTTCTTCCTCATATACTCTTTCCTCAAGTCTTGAGACCTAGACTTGAAGAAACTAGAGTCCTTAAATTAAATAATAGGATTTTTAAAGTACTTTTATTATGTACTTGTAGTCTGAAATGGTTGAAGTATTTGTGAAACTTTAACACAAAAAATGTGAGCATCCTTAGATGTATTTGTAAGCTCAGAGTGCCCTGAGATGTGTTTATATTAAAGACAATATTGGTGTATAAGAGTGCAGTCCAGCTAATTAAAGTTTTAAAAAGTTGTTCTTCATAAACAACAGGACATTTAAAAGGGAGAAACCTTCACTGGAGCCACTATTGGGCAAAAAGGTTCAAATATGTAACTAGAAGTGGCCTGTGTGATACTGGAGATTGGATTCAATAATAGCGGCTATTTCTGGTCTTAAAGCTTCTCAGCCACAAAATGTCAAAGGCACTTCAGCTGACACATGCAGGTTGGACACCAAAAAGTAAATCTTGGCTTTTCTTTTAGGTTAAGAGACTTTTACTCTCAATTTCACTGAAAGCAGGATTTCAGCCAAGGTGAAATCTTAACTTGAGGATTTCTTGTTTTGAAATTGTGAAATGAACAGCTGTAGTTGTGCCATATATCTTCTGCATTGATCATGGAGGAGACTGAATTTCATATTAACCCCATTGTATAAGTAGAGGCAGTAACATTAAACAACATTTAAGCCAATAAATGTAAGATTTATGCTCAATAAATGAATCACTAGAGTAATAATAATCAGAAGGGGAATTAGTTTAAATTTAGAAGAAGTGATAAGTCACTGTGGCATATAAAATGCTACATAACAGAAGTAAAATGGAAGTTACTCACAGAAGTTGATTAATTAAGAGAATATTTGCATAGCTTTTTTGTTTCTCAGTTTCTTATACCCCTATTTATACAGAAATCTCTGAAAATAAAGTGCAGTATTTGTACCATGAGCACTGTAAATGTTAATTTAAAAAAATCTGCAGTTTTAGGTTCCGAACAGACACTATTATTTCTTAGCACTAGATAGTTACGTACTTTCAATTTTTATTCCTGTACAAACAGTGCAGTCAATGATAGCATCTTAGCCTCACTTTTTTTTTTTTTATTTTACTCCTATCATATGATATTCTTGGATGTTTAATTGCACTTAAACAAATATATGAGCTGTTTCACATAGGGCATCACATATGTTTGGACTAGTGCCTAAGGGACTGAGCAAACATGACCCTTGTTGCTAGGTTATTAAACAATTGTCCATAGTTGAGTTTGTTACACCTTTTAATAGCTGCTTTTGAGGGTAAAATGATGAATTACATGTCCTGTGAGCTTGATCCATTATATACTAGTTGTGTCATTTCTTATTTATACTCATTTTATACATATATAAATGTGAACAAGTGAGAAAACCCTCATCTTTTTGCATTGTGGTGCACTTTTTTGCTTAAAAACCTGAGGAGCTTCCCCTTTCAGATTCAGTTTAATGGGTCAGAGAAGATCACCATAATATGGTGGGAGAGAGGAGGGCTCGAGCACCTTGAGCTGGACTATTTAGAAGCTGTTGAAGTTGATAGTATGATTCAGAGGACTTGGGAGTATTTTGGCTTGGCTGAAAAGGATGTGTGTGACTCAGTTTGAAAACATCTTGTGGGTTTTCGCCTCTCATTTGTTACAGGACCGACTTTAATTCTACAGGGAGAAAACAATCACTGCATAGCAGTTCAGAACACATGGGATTTTGACTAATACAGACACCAAGATGAACAAAAGTTTCTGTCCTTGTGATAAGTTAGGTAAACTTGACAAAGTAACTTGGTTTAAAATAATGAGCTGTGCAGTACGTCTTAAGTAAATACCATCTGCCAGGCATGGAAACTGCCTGCCTGGAACATACCAGGCATTTTGCTTTCCAGTCAAAGCCCTTTGCCAAAGAAGGACTCAGCCCTGCTACTTACTCAGATGAACCTTGCCCTGTGCTAAAGGAGAAAAGTAATGCATCCTAATGATGTCAAACTGATACTGGTTTAATGAGCTAGATGTTACAGGCCTTTGGCAATAGTTGTGCTCTTTTTTAATTGGATTGTGGTTGGAGGAAGGTCTGTTTGTCTGAGCAAAGTTTTCAGGATTTGGAACCAAAATCTCTGTCTATTTATTGTCATCTCTCTCCTTTAGTCCCAATGGCCTAGAGGGTATCTGATTTTTTCCCCCTTAATGTGTCACTAGTGTCTTTCATGGTTTGTTTATTTATTGATTTTGCCATGCTTGTTTCTAGTCCTCCACCACTTAAATGGTTTAGGAATATGGATAAAAGCAGTAAATTCGAATCGAAATCTCTAATTTAATTCTAGCTTTTATCCTCTTTAGTCACAAACACACCCACTGGCATCCAGGACCCACCAGACCTGCCATTTTCTGGGAGATTTCTCAGCTTCCTTCCTGCAATCATTTGCAGGAAAATACAGCACCCTCTTCTTTAAGAAAAGGCAACACAGCTTTTACTGCTGAATGAGTTGGGAAGTGAGAATGGTGGTACAGCTTTTACTCCTGTGTAACACTTCTCTGCAAAGAACTATTGCTTCTCCAAACCCCTCAGTACATTCTGAACCATGTGTTTTTTCCCTAGATCTCTGACAACACTTCCCCCTTCCTTATTGCATGTATCTTTAGGCCAATTACTTCAGTGTCCATTTATCCACATTATTATCCAGAAACTCCTGCTTGCAGATAGAGGTTCCACATCACATTCCTGTGTTGGTACAGCAGTAAAATGTCCCTCTGAGTCTGAGTGGGCATATCTGTGCTGTTAAATAAAAGAGATGGGAGGTGAGCTTGAAGTACTCCCTGGGCTGCTGAGCAGATTCTCTGGCTCTGTTTTGGGCTTCTCCAGCTTCTTCTCAGCTCAGACTAAGCCTCAGAGAGGACTAGTCATAGGTAGTGAGGACATGAGGTGAGTGATGCCACTTGACCAAAAACCAAGAATCAGTCTGTGTTTCATTTGGCTGTGTAATTGTAACCCCTCTTGCTGCTGCCACAGAAGGTACAAAATAAGGAAAAATAAGGACCAAATAAGGACCTTGCTCACAAGGTCTAAAGATCCAATAATAAAGTTTCTGTAGTATTATCCTCCAAAAGAGGGGGGGGATAATGCTTGAAGTTTCTGATGAAAATATGCAAAAGTAAATGTATCCTGTCATGGAGTGCCTTTTAATTCCTGCAAAAATGCAGAAATAAATTAGGTTAAAATGCCAAGTGCTTAAGTAATTTTATTATATCATACTGTGAAACAGACATTTCATATTAGCTAACCGCAACCCCATCCTTCTCCTTTTGATATCACTATCCCAATTCTGTGTAAGGTCAGAACTTGCAAAAAACCATTCAAAATAATTAGATCATATTGCTGATCCCAGTAACTGCAGCATCATCAAGTGTCCTTCCAAAAGACTCAAGATTTGAAAAGGGACCAAAGACATAAGATGACTCTAGATTTGAGGAGGAAGCAGCATCTCTGTCAACACTCAGATGGCACAAGGGTGCCATCTTTCACTCGTGTGAAAGGCACAGTCCTTTTCTATCGTTTCAGCTTCAGGAAGCACAGAATGTTTCATTTTCCCTAGTCCCCAGCTGATATGGGAGTGGGAGTCTGGACAGGACAAGACTCTCAGAGCCACACAATGTGGCTTTTTCATGATATATTTGGCAAACTTTAATGTTCTGCAGGATGAATCTAAGTTTTGTGTCTTTAATTGCATCTGATGGTGGCAGCTGAATATCTAATCATTTTGTAACTTCAGAGGTAATGGCTTTCCCTTCCTGCAAACATTTATCTGAAGGGGATAATGTAAAATCCAAAAGTTAGTGCTTGGCACAGAGGGTGAGGCAGTAAGTCCTTTGCTTTACATTTTTTTTTCCTTTTTCTTTTCATTTTTTCAGCTATATTTATATGTATTTCTGAAGACATTTTAAAACTGCCATCTTGTCAACTTCACTTCATTGAAAGTGTGGCTGTCTGCCTAGGTCTTATCCAGAGTTAAGAGGAGTTTCTCGTCTCTTAAATTCAGCAATATCTGTCTTAAAAGTTCCTTCCAAATCAACAGACTGAGATATCAGAATACTTTTTCCAAAACTTTATCATTCTAACTGCTGATTCTGCAGTAAAACCAAACACCCTTGCCAAAACCTGAGCCATGGCAGCAAAAGCTGCATTTCACACTACTGCCTGAGTGCTGTAGCCTGGATCAAATAATACAGGCACTGATTCATGGCCAGGATTGCTCTATCTTTATCCAGTGCTTCATGCTGAAAGCTGGAGCTGTCTTCATTGTGGTGAAGGCTGATCTGACATGGCATCAGTGGTGCTACCTGGGGAGATGCGTGGCTGAAGTTCACCCCTGAGGCCATCCCTCCCCAGCAGCTCACAGCTCTGACAACCTCCTTGAAGGGCCCTGGGTGCCAGCAAGAGGCCAAGGGGTGCCCTTGCACTTGCACATGGGGCAATTGTCAGTTCAGACTAAGAAAGTTCTGTTTACCAGCAGCTTCTGAAGGAAGGAAAAGATTTCCGGTGACATTTTAATTCCCTTTTATGCAGAGCTATTTTTAAACAGTGCTGCTGCCAGTCATATCAAATTCTTTGTGTCTTTTGAATTTTCACTGAAGTGCATAATAAGCGTTTCAGCTCCCTGGCGCATAATGGCAGTGCTATTTGCTGAAAGTCTTATTATTTCGAGTGGCCTCTTATCTGAAGATCAATTCATTAGTTCTGGCCTCTGAAGTTTAAAAGGAAACAATTGCAATTGCTAAAGAAAAAATTAAATTACATTTTGTTTCAGTAATACTTATTTTCTCTGATGTTGGGTACTGAAAGTCTATTTTAAGGCTGACAAAGCACATGATCCATATTTCTGGGCTGTAATCTGACCTCTGACATCCACAACTTGTCAAGATGGGTGAGAGAACTCAGCTATCACTGAGGGTACGTTATTTGGTTTATCTTTTTTGGTCAGAGAGTGCAAAAAACCAGTTTCCACGAGTTTCCAGATGCTCATGGAAAGCCACCAGCAATGAGAACTGCAAGGAGAGGTCATTTAGGTTACTCAGCTAAGTTTACTCAGCTAATAATTATATGTTACTCAGAAGTGTCTCAGACCTTTGAAGTTGCATTGTTCTAGAAAGTTGTATTTTGGACAATTTCTGTGGAAGACTTTGGTTAAGAAAGTTGCTCTATTGCTGCTGGATTCTCCTTGGCCATGGGGCCTGAAAGTTGTTGTACAAGCAAGAAGACAGTTTTAATCTGCCCCCAGGTATGATATTATGTGAAAACTGTGGTCTAAAGTCCTGGAAAATCCTCTATCTTCAGTCTTCAGTGAGGATGGGTATAAAACTATCAGCATTTTCATGGTAGCTCTGCAGAGCCACTGACTCCCACACTGACAAGGCTTTTTACAGCTCCATGATGCCTGTGAATTTTTCTAAAAACAGCAAGTTTTCAAAAAAACTGCCGAGACCAATGGAGAGAGCTTTTAAAATGCAATCTGAACATATATGGTTCACAGAATTTTAAGGATAAGGACACAAGTAGTTGAGTGAGTAGCTTTTCTTGTTCAACAAAGCATTTCTGTTACCAGAATGCTTGCTTCCTCCTGGGCACCTGAAACTGACAGTTGAAAATTTTCTGGTTGAAACTATAGCTTGCTTTTAGAAAACTTATGAAAACCCAAAACTGTAGAATAATTAAGTGAATATTCAATAGATACAGCCACCATCCATTTAAAGTGAATCAAAAAAGTGCCACTCATTTTTTTAAAGTATTCCTTATTGACTGTGTAGCAGCTGGAAAACTATAGCAAGTTTTAATTATCTTCAGAAAACAAAACGCTCCTACCAACACATGCTGGTTATTATCAGCAGCTGTTGGATGCTGACATACTCTTTCAGCATATATGAGGCTCAGCTGTCCTAAATAATCATTGTAAAATGTAAAATAGATTTATAGTGATGTTAATTTCTTGTTAGATATTTAACTACTGATGTAATTCCTACTGAATTTTGGTCTGCTTCTAGAAAATTATTTAAAACCAGGATTAATACTTAAGAGGTGCAAATAGCTTGTACCAGGAGTTTAAAATGTTGAACTGTGGTGCATTTTTAACAATCCACTAAAAATAATCAGATTCCCTGTTGTCATGATTTTAGCATTTTTGTTAGTGTAAAATTTGACTTCCTGCCTTTGAGTAACAATTACTGCAACTTTATAGCAATGAAAAAGTTACAAATTAATTTGCTGATTCTAGAAAAAAACTTTACATGTCATCCTTTTATTAGCAGAAGTGGAGATCTTTATGGCAGCAGCAGTTGTCAAATCAGATTCTGCAATGTTGTTTATTGCATGATTTAGCAGAGTTTGTTTTTTTAATGGCACTAGTGTACTCTTCAGTCTGAGACACCAATAAATACATGTGACATTTATGCTTCAGAAATATTTAGCAAGACACATTCATATGGTAGATTTTTTTCAATGTATCTTGAGCCTGCATCTTCTCTAAAATGGAAAATTTGTGATTAGCTCAATTTTCCATTACCTTATATTCTCTGTGATCTATTTTAATTTTGCACTGAAGAAGTACAAAAGATACCAGGCGATCTGAAAAATGTGTTCTTGGCACCAAGGCAATTTTAGACCATTTCTTGTTCACATGAGAGATTGACAGACATTTGATGGTTTCCATTCTGAGGCTTAACCTGGAGGGAAATGTTACATTCAGCAGACTGGACTCTTGACATTTTAAGAAGTCCTTTAATATGGATTAAAAATATGCATGAGACTCCACATAGTTCTACTTCACTGAAATGACTATTGACTTTGGACTTGAGTTTTCACCCAGTCTGTTTTTAATCAAACTGCAATCTACTGAAATACAGTTCAGGTTCTAGTTTTAACTTGGACTCAGGTGACATTCACTTAGGCTGTGTCCATGTGGATACACAACCACTTCACACCAGCTGGATAAGGCACAATATTCCTTTGCTGTCTTGGAGACCCAGAGTTCAGATCCCCAGCAGAGAAAGACACTGTGCTGAAACAAAATATCTCTAGGTTGTGTAAAAATAATACATGCAGGAGCCTCACAGTAGCACCACTAACTGCAAGAAATAATCCTGGTTGTAGTCTCTCATTCAGAAACCGTGATTTCATGTTTGATATGTCCACTTCACTGAAACATCCTAAAGCCCTCCAAAACTTCAATGTTCAAGAACTGCCCAGGCAACAAGACTGAGAACTTTACAGAATCACAGAATAATTTAGGTTGGAAAAGACACTGGGAGATCGTCCAGTCCAGCTCCTGCTCAGAGCAGAGACAGCTGGATCAGGTTGCTTGGGATCTTGTCAGGTTTAGTTCTGAGTTCTCCAAGAACTGATATGCAACTTCCACACATGCTCTGGGCAACTTGTGATGTTATTTGACCACCTTAATGGGGAATTTTCTTTTCTCTTATGTCTAATTGGATTTAAAATTCTGCAACCTTGTTTCTGTTGCCTTTCATCCTACAGTTGTGTCCTTCTACAAAGACCCTGGCTTCACTTTCCTGTTAATTAGATGAAGCCATTAATTAGCGCTCCTAGCCTTTTCTCCTGAAGGGTAACAAACCCAGCTCTGCTGGTCTTTCTTTCTATGTCAAGTGCTTCAGCCCTCTGCAGGGGTTGGTGTGATATGCCCATGATATCCTTGTGCTGGGAAACCCCAAAATGAACAGAGCAGCCTGTAGTTTCATGAGTGTGGATAACAAAAAGGCAATCATGTACCTTGATCTGCTGGCTACATTCTTCCTAATGGACTAGCCTAGTGTGAAGGTGTTATCATTGGCCAAAAGGGAAAATTTATGTTCAATTTGTTGCCAACAGAGACCTAAAGGACTTTTCTGTGAGGGCTGTTTTTGTCCAGTTAGCCCCAGTCTGTCTAGTTGCAGAGGATTATTCCGTCCCAGCTGCAGGACTTAGGTGGAATGTATGAGGTTCCTGTCAGCCAATTCCTCCAGCCTGTCAAGGTCACTTTGAAGAGCAGCTCTCCAGTATCTCAACCGCTCCTCCTTGGTTTGGTATCACACACAAATTTGCTCAGAGAATACTTTATTTCATCATCTAGGTTGTTATTAAAGACATCAAACAGTATCAGCCCAGTATCATTGCCTCGGGGATACCAATAGTAACCAACAACCAGCTGGACTTTGTACTGCCGAGTACAAGCTGTGAGACCAGCAATCCAGTCATCTGTCTCACCATTTGTCATCCATGTAATCTAGCGTTCACCTGCCTGGTTTGGCTGTAAGGATGCGGTGGGAGACCAAGTTAAAGGCAAGCCTCCTTGTTCTGTCTCCTTCCATAACTAGTCCCTAACAACCCATGGGTTATGGTGTGTCTGTGAATGACCCAAGTTCAAGATCTTGCCTATGGCAAAAGCAACAGTAAACCTTTCTCACTTGTAACTTCTGTCAGCCTCAATTTTATACAAATTAATAACTATACATCAGCACAGATAATTGAACCAGGACCCCCAGTTTCATTGATCTGTGCCATAAGCACTATGCTGCAAAGTCAGTCTCAGTAGACCTTCCAGTTCTGTAGTATACGTGGTATAGGATCCATAATTCATTGAATTAAACTAACCTGTGGTTCTACAGTCTTTAAAAAGAAAATAGGGTGAAAGCAAAGAAAAATAAACTGACTTTGTAGCTTTGTTTATTTGCGATTTGTCTTGGTGAGCTGTTAATATGTAGTCAGTCAAGTCCAATGAGCTGATGCCATTTGAATTAAGTTGTTTTATCCCAGCCTGAGGAGCTGCAGATTAATCTAAGAAAATTTGGAGCAAAGAAGAGATACGGGGTGAGATAAGAGGGGAGCAGCAGGTCTGCTCCACCCTTTCCAGCATCTGTATTTCCATTGTGTAGCATGAGGTGAGGCCACATCTGCAGAGCAACTGAACAAGCCACAATGGAGATCAAATATAAAGCAAATGAGGGGTAAGGAGACAGACAAGGTAGGTAGGTCACTGTTGTCACTAATGCAGGAGATAGAGGAGTCCACAAAAGTATCCAAGGATGCTGAATCAGAAGTTGTTTTTCACCCTGGCTTCTGAGTCTTAGTCTTGCCCCAGGCAAAGGATAGCTGTATTTAAACTGCCATTATCTAACAGGTAAAGGAGGGCAAGTAAATGCAGGTCTGCTGCAGGGATGTACACGTAAGAAAAATGCATGTACACAGGTTTTCAGTCCTATGAAGACAGAAGAGTTTGGAACTAAAAATAGGCATCTAGTTATTGTTATCTACTTTTTTTTTCATATCCTCTGTCCTAAGTCCTATCAGTAGAGGAAGAAAAAAAATCCCAGAAAACAAACATATTAAAAAAATTGTTTATTCTTTCTAGGAAACATTTAAAAGGCCAAAGACCATCACAGGTATCTTTATATGATCAGAGAAACTGGACTGTAGGGTTTAGCTTAGCCAGATAAGTAGTTTTATTGACTTTAATAATAAATCTCTCATTAAAAAAAAAAAAAGTGCACCTCTGAAGTATTGGCTTTAAAATATTTTGACCTTAAGAAGCCTGAAGGACTTTAGATTTTCAGGAGTCCACTTTGATTCTGTATCTGGAAAACCTAGAAAACTTTCTAGGTCTAGAAACCTAGTCTCTTCTTAATTGGTATGTTTTGTACCACATTAAAAACTGTAAAAAGTTCCCACTGGCTAGCAGAAATAATTAAGTTTACTAATTTTTATAAATGGTGCTTTTGAAGTAAAGCATGACCTTAAAGATGCACTGTTTTTAATCTCCCTGTCCCTCCTCCTCAGACCATTTGAAACCTTTGAGGTAAGCAGAAGTGACAGGTGTTCAGCAGCCTGAGCAAACTCTGGTAACATCTCTGTGAATTGGAATCTGTAGCTGCTACTGCAATTTGAAGATCAGAAGATGGACACAGCAAAGCTCAGAGATTTTGATGGAGTACAGGTGGCAGCAGAGCAGTGAAACCAGCGTTCAGTTCCAGAGTCCCCAACGCCATGTTCAAGTACACTAGATCACACTGCCTTGCCAGAATAGAAAGACACACAAAAGGCATACTGGCACTAAAATACTAGAATACTAATAAATACTAATATTTATTTCAGGAGGACTTTCACCTACAGCTCTTTCCAAAGGAATTGGCAAGGGTACAGGCATGGCAGTAGCAAGACACATGACAGATGTGGCACCAGTGAGGTGCATAACATCTCTGCACATCAGAGAGAAGATATCAGTCAGGGCCAGCTCTGCACATCAGAGAGAAGGTATCAGTCATGGAGCACCCTGGGGGAAATCCTTGACCTTATATAAAAACTACACCATATTACACCTCTTATAACTGAACTGAACTGAAACTCTAACCTAAATTATCTCCATTGAAGGAAGACCTGAATGAAATTTCTTGAGCTGGCAGCAGTATGGGTTGGTGTCTCAGAGTGAGTGGGGCAAGGCCTCGGGCTTGTTTCTGCAGCGTTGGCTGTATCCTGTGTTGGTCTGGAGAAGTGAGCAGCTCACTGCTCAGCCCCAGCTCTGGGTAGTGTCAGTGGACATGTAATCCAGCTGAAATGCACATTCTTGCAAAAGGGCTGGTTTTGGTCCCGGCCACTTCCCTCCTTTGGATCGAGGCTGGTAAAAGTGTGACTACAGGATGACTTGTTCAGATCATTGGCCCAAAAGACTGTGCTTGTATGATTTTATTACAAGGTAGGTGGTAAGAATGTGTAGTGAGGGACAGCTCTGTTTAATGCCAATCAGCAGCGTTACTGAATTAAAAGCAAAGACTGTAGATGCACAAGCAATGCAGAGAAAGGCAAAAAAGCAGCTGGGTGTATTGGATTTGTTTGCACATTTCTAATGTGTCCTTATGTCATAGCTCAGCAGAATGAGTATCTTAGTTGCAAATCTAATTAAAGTATGGCAAGGCTATGGATGGAACATATTTTAAATTGTTGTTCACATTTGTTTACAAGAAACCTGGATAAAACCCCTTTTTCCCTTGCCTGGATTGTACTGCCTTTGTTATCTGTGGTCCACTGATGTTTGCAACTCTCTTGATTACTATTGGAAAGCAGTTATTAAACAGAGTGTTTCATTCTTAACAAAAGTTCCCTAGAAACTGGCAGGGCTAAAGGATTTAAAGGTCTCATTCTGAAATGCAGATCATATCTTTTTATTAAGAATTTCTTTGTGGATATTGGAAATGTAAAGTTGACATTTCAAGAGAGATCCGCACAAGCAAAGCACACAGTGCTTAGGAAGAGAAAAGCCAGATTCTTCTGGCATTATTCATAAAGAGAAATATTGGGACCTCATGTGAATCAGCAGGTAGGAGGCTGCAACGTGCCAGTAATATCATAGTGCTCTTTGAGCATGTTTGGGAAATTCAGAGGTTCAGAACAGGTCTAAGCTCTTGATTTAATTGCTTATCTATCTACTAGTCTGATTTTTCTCCTCTATTTGCTTTACTTTCTTGCCTTATCACTCTCTACCATAAGAAATAACAACACAGATTTTGTCCCTATGTTTTGCATCTGCCTACAGAGATAACTTTCCATAACTGCCATTTTCATTTTGGTATTTTCCCCTTCCTTATCACACTATGCACATGCTCCCTCTTCCAAATCTGCTAAGAAAGTATGCTAGCAATGTGCCTTTACATGTTTGACAGAACTCTAGCATGCATAAGATCACTGATCATTAAAAAAAGGCTGTCTAAACAAAATCTTCCTTTTTTTTTTTCTTTTTTTCCAGGGTTTATGCACATCTTAATTTGGCTGCACAGAGTCTGCTTGTATAGTTGCCCCTTTTACCCTTTTTTCTTCTCATTTTGCCTCCCTACTCTGTAAACGAAATGGAAATGGAAATATGCCTTTAGGCACATGATTTTAAAAAAAATCACGGATTTGGAATGTTTTTATTACGTATCAACTGTAGTTAAAAATACAAATTTTATATTTAGGAGCCTTCGTTGCTGCACATTTACGAATCAGAGATGAACACTCGTCTGCAGACACACTCATGAGCAAAAATAGCACGTTCCCAAGTGCTATCATTTGGGGAGGCTGTAGTACAAATTCCCTGGCAGCTGGGAAAGCAGAACAGAGTGCAAGGCAGCACTAACAGAGCTTCTGTGATAGAGGGGAACTCATCATGGCCTTCTAGAAGTCCCACTGGGGGCCATGTGCTATTCTTGACAACAGCCTGACCCTACAGGGACACTACCAGACTGGAATCAGGAAAATTTCCTAGTGTTGTAGTGTTACGGTGATTTACTTCATTCAAGATGTTCTCAGATCTTTTTCCTTTAGACAAGTGTGGTTTCTTGTCTATAGCTTGTTCAAGAATGGACCATACCCATAGGAGTGTGGCACTTGGAAGCCCCACACTGCCATGTCACACATTTGAGTGCGTCCTCCCATAATTTTAGTTATTTAGGCACTGCAGAATTTAGGCACATGTAGAATTAAAGCTCACTGAAGATAGACTGAATTAAGGATTCTTGTCTACCCCGTGTATGTTCTAAGAAACTTGCAATACAGCACAATTCAGTTATACAAACACATAATATATGCTCAATATGCCCTAAATAACTCTGCCATGTGTCTCAGAGAAGATGAAACTCATCTGTGCAAGAAACTCTCTACTGCTGACTTCACCCATGAAAATTTTGGGAGCATTCCAGCAACAATGCATCTATCAGTCAGTCACCTGTTTCCTTCCTCTCTCCTGCAAGGTTTATTGCCAGTTCCACCTGTGAATGTCCCAGCTCAGACCCATGCAGGGGAGCTCTGCCCTGTAGGCACCCAAGGACAGCGCTCCAGGCAGTGTATCACAGCAGGCTCTTAGCCCCTTGGACACTTCAGCAAGTCGTGTGGCAGCCTGTTGTGGGGCACTGTGGCTGTCCCTGCTAAGCTTCTGGGTAGCACAGTAACTGAAAGACCTTTGGCTGTGCTCACTCTCCCTTATTTTTGTTATAACTAGGGCCAGGTGCACAGCCAGCGCACAGAGATGGATTGTTTGTTCCGTGGTGGGTTGTGCCCTCCTTGCAACATGGTGTAGATCCCGTCTAGGAGGTATTTGTGGGGTATTACAAAATGGCTTGTGACCCAAGACAGGAATGGTGAGATCATGAGCACTGAGGGACCGCTGGGACTGCAGCTGTTGCCTGTTGCAATCCCTGTGGCACAGCTGCATGCAGACAGGAATGTCTGGCATGGAGGGAGTGCACCAGTGAGGGGATTACAGGCTCATGGAGATTAAGACAACCACCGAATAGTTTTGCATAAGGCTCTTGAGGTTAGCCAGAGGCAACCATGCAGATGCAAGTTTTGAACACCATCCCAGCCCAGAAGTTAGGTGCCATCACTAAACTGTCACAGGCTCAAAGAGTGGCTGCCTTGGTGTGAGAAGCCAATAAGCAGTGACCCTGTGGGGATTTGACAGAAGACCCAGGTATGATGAACTAGTGGCAAGTATGTAAGATGCTATTTGCCTCAAGAAGAGTTACTTTAGGTGAGTTGGGCTGATGGTGGGAATATTTGCTTGTCTTGAGGAGTACATCAGCAGAAAGGATTGCAGATGTAAGGTGGCCCCAAGAGCAGGTAACTGAGGTTCTGCTGACAGTGTGTATGGTGCTGACATGCCCAGGAAGTCTGGTATTTACCTGCTTGAGGAGAAGGAATCTCCTTTTGCTCTGAAGAGGATAATTACTTTTCTCAGTGTCTTGTGCCTGCAGTTAGCTGCTGCTTTTTGTGCATGAAACTGCATCATGGGATAACAGCAACCAGAGGAAGAAAATCCTATCACCACTTTGGTTGGTGGAGAGCACATTTGTCTGACTGAAAGCTAGATGGTGGTGCCTACAAAGGTGCCAGTGTGCTCAGTGTCTTCAAATGCACCCAGAAACCGCAGTTTTCCTTTCTGCAGCCGCTTGGTACCACTATAGCAGGGAGTGCAGTGCTGTGTGATGTCACTGTTCTTTATTTTGACACTGTTTATGTCACCCTGTCAGACTGAAATATGGTTAAAAGCTCTAGATACAGGCCTGTGCTCTTCTTTCTTAGCTAAGCTCTTAGAAACTGGTATATTTATGGGTCATAACATTTAATTAAAAAGTAGATAAGCATTAAAATACCAACATTCCAAGTGTCTTCATAACAATTAAGTGGTACGGAATAGGCAAGAAAATTGGGAAGTGCAGTGTCCTTTGTAAGCTGAGCATCATGCAGTGAGCAATAATGGAAGAGGAGCCTCCAGCAGGGACACTGCCATCAAACACACAGTCTGTAGAGACAGGAACTCTGCATAAAAGCTTGTCCTAATTTGCCTGATCAAAGCTTCCTGTCAGATTCAAATGCAGACCTTCTCCACCTAGGCTCTTTGTAGAGCAATGTGTGCGTGGTGGGGGGAGTGTTCAAGAGCCTGTTCAACAAGTGCCAAGTGCGATATGTTTAATGCCAAACCTGCTGTGTGAGGTTACATGTATGTGCCAATGTCAAATATCTTAATCTGAGCCCTAAGTACTGATATAACTCTTTTCTCAGATGCACTGTCAAAGTTAGGCGGTGTATAAGTTCAGTGGCTTATGGTATCTTCTTAATGAATATCATTGCATTGCATATTAACTGCCTCAGCAGTGTCCTTATTAAAAATTTAGCTTGCTATTTCTACAGTAAACAAGATGATGTTTGCTTTGCAATAGATAACACAAACTAGTTCTTGAACACCACCCCCAGCAAAGACTTGTTTGGGATGAATTTGCACATCAGGGTTCAGCTTTGTGCAGATTTTCTTTGGCTTAATAAGGATTGAATTTTTGCTGAAGCCTTTTCTTTAGTGAGCCACTAAGAGGCTCTCTTTCCATTACCCTGCTGCTTATATTCACAAAACTTGTAAGAGTTTAATACCTTTGAGCCATCTGTCTCTCTTTCAAATCAGCCAATTTGTTCAAAAGTTATTGGTGGAGGTGATAAGGAGCCTGACACACAAAGGGAGACAGACCAAAAACACAAAGCCAGTGGCTTTTCCTTAGGAAATCAGTCTAAATATTGATTGCACCAAAAAAAATCTTACAAAAAATCTTTGTGGACTAGATTCCTTTCATGTAAGTTTCTCCAAGTTTTGAATTAAAAATTGGCTTATGAAAATAGGTAGAAGAGAATTTCACCCTATAAATGGGAGCTTTCTTCTATTTTTCAAATGCAGCAAGAGAGAAAGCCCAAAACAAGGCCTGAGACCAAGAAGTGGTATTTGTCCAAAAAGCACCTGCTCAGTTAGGGGAACTGTCCAGCTGTGGCAGTGGGATCTGCTCAGACACCTGCACCTAATGGACATGGACATCTGACTTGCCAGTTCGCAGACCTCTTCTGCAAGGCCATCATTTATATTTTGTGTTGTCATATCTGTCCAGGAGCTCTGGCATTACCTGTCGAGTTCAAATCTGCTCACACTGAGTAAGTCTCTTAAATCAGCTCATGTCAGCTCAGGGAACAGTGCTATTGCATTGCAGCCAGAGTACCATTGCTTCAGGCTTTCAATAGTCATTTGACAAAATAACTTTAGCTCTTCAAAAAGCTTACAGTAATGGCTCTAACCCTTATCTTTGTGCACCGTGTAGAGTTCCACCCAAACAAAGGAGGTTATGTTGAGCAACTGAGTGAGTCATTGTAGGTTCCAAACTGAGCATAGGCTTAGGAACAACATTTGGTTACAACAGATGGGAGGAGCACATGCTAAGAAAGATATAACTATCAGCAATTGAAAACACAGCAAGGCCAGAGGCAAATGATATGTACATATGGCTTCTGTATGAGTACATACACAGTATTTCTTCCACACTCAGTAATTAAAAAAAAAATTAAATATTGCCTACTGGGAAATTTAGGTTTCTTACATTAAAAAAGTGGTATATAATTTCATTAGATGGTAAAATGAGACTATCATGTAACATTTGTCTCCACTTTCCCTATAATAGGGATAAAATATTCTTAAGGCGTAAATAACAATGGACTTGAGTCATAACTGAATAGTTGCTTCATTATGTTACTGTACTGCAGCAGGGAAGTCTCCATGACCATACGGAAACCCCACACCCAGGGCTGACTAGGAATGCCTGATAATCCCACAAAACAGGTCAGCAAGTGCACTGGTAGTACTCCTGGGTATCTGAGAAACAGTCTGGTGCTGAAAAAAATATCAGAATTTTCATTGTGTGTGCTTGTCACATGGGATGTGGCTACCATAGCAAATACCCTGTATGTGGATCAAATATCCTGGTCAAAGATTGAAGCAAGCTGAGGCTTCTTTGCCGCTGGGGCCCCATGTCAGGACTCTAGATGCCCATGCATTAGGTGACACCCCAATATAGACTTTACCCTTTGGGCTGCTTACCTGTTCATCATCTCTACACTTTCCAATTTATTAAATTATGATACAACACATTGGAACAGATACAGTAAGACAGCCTTTCAGCATTAAATCCATTTTGTAATAGTTTCATGCCTGGAAATTCATTTAAGATCTTTATCACTACCCAGGCTGAATCAGGCCAGAGGCACTGGGCGTATTTACCCAAGCGCGGTGTCTCAGGCACAGGCAGCCCTCCACACCAGGTATAAACAACATCTCTTACCTACCCCTGCAATGAGCAGGTGCTTTCATTCAGTGGCAACAGCTTAATAGGATTGCAAAAGCTGTACGTGCCAGTCATCCCATTGCAGGGTGATTTCTAATGACCTGCCTCTCTGTTGTGTCTCATTTGTGGAAGAAGCCGTCACACAGCTCATCAAAGTGAATTTAGCCCTATTTGTACTTGCCTGTCAACTGTCTAAACTCTTGTTTAAGCATCTCGCTTATCACAGCAAGGAGGTACTAAAGGTTATTGTTGTCCTGTCCTTTTTAATTATAGCTGGACAGTACTTTAATAAATGGCGATGGAAGTAAACAAGTTTCAGAGTAGGAAGTGAAGGATTGTATTATGCTGGAGCTGCTACTTAGCATCCCACAAATCAGTCAGCTGGTAGCTATAACATGTTAAAGCTGAGGACCTGCATTAGCAGTAGCCTTGTTTCCAAGGCTTTGATACATACATATAGTCTTTGCTACCTTATTAATATTCACAGGATGAGAAAAATATAGCCATGAATATATATCTAGCAACAGACCATTTTGAAAAGACGCAAAAGTATTGATTTCCATTTTGCAGTGTTCAGTGATGATTAATTTCTCCACACCAGTTGCCCTAATTAAGTTAAGGCTCTTTCTCCTGAGCAGATGATAGCACACCATACAGGCAGGGGTTTGATGTGCCATGAATAAACCCAGATCTTATGCCCCAGCTCCCACCTTTTAGTGGAAGTGAATAACATATATATGTATATATATAAAATCAGGATAGAC
Organism: Motacilla alba alba; assembly: GCF_015832195.1. Lineage (NCBI taxonomy): Eukaryota > Metazoa > Chordata > Aves > Passeriformes > Motacillidae > Motacilla > Motacilla alba. The sequence goes on along the minus strand of NC_052016.1, from coordinate 57,648,859 downwards.
ATGGATGTTTGTGGTGCTGACACGTCCAGGAGTCTGAATTATTGAAAACCTGGGTAATTAATATTTTCTGACAGTGTGTGGTGACTGAGAAACTTTATGGGGCTTGTTGGCCCCAGGATCCAGGTGCTGCTCAGGCCATCCACATGCTGGGGCAGATGTAACTACTTTGGGGTGCTGAGCAGAGCCAGAGGCTGTCACAGCTCCTTCAGAGAGGCTGGGGGCAGAACTGAGCATCTCAGACTGTAAATTAAGAACTTGTTTTGGATACTCTGTGTCACTCTAGTTTCCCAGACTAACCCAGTGAGAAAATCAGGCACCTCATGGTGTTCTGCATTACTTTTATTTCTTATTTCATTCCTTCATGTCTCTGAAGTAGGATTTTCTTCTAACTTGGAGTATTCCTTAGAGCTCAGTGAGAACCAGGAAATATTTTCCTAATACTGAGCAATTACAGATTTTTTTAATAGAGGTCCTGCAGAAAATCATGTCATATGTGTGTCTGGTTTGAGAACTATTAAAATGTTTGAATTTACATTTACATGCATGAAAATCACCTTTGGACTGAGATTAAGCCCAGAAAGCATCAGCCCCAAAGGCACTACCTTGACAGAACTTCTAGGAAATGTAAATGAGGGTTAAGAACTGAATTTGTTTTTGAGCAATTATCTTCAAAGCAACTAACACTAAACTAATCTTCTGCAGAAAGTGATGAAGCTCTCTTGCATGGGAAAGACAGGCTGCAAAATCCTCTGTTAACTGCAGTTGTGTGATATGCTCAGTCTTCAGCAATGGAAAAATGGGTTGAGAATAGGCAGGACCACAGTCAGGGGCACTGGCTGGAGACTCGGGTTTGTAGAAGTCTTTCAGCCAAAACTCTTGAGTGAATCAACGCCTGGTAGGCAGGGCTGCACAGGCAGGCTGGGGGTGGTGCTTTGCCTTTGGAGTGTGAGGCTCTTCTCTGACGCCTTTTCCCCTCCCAGGATGATTTAATTCAGGTTTGAGCAAGTAATGTCAGTGCCCAAACTCATGTTCAGACCCGTGTCCAAATCATTCTCAAGCGCTCTGATGAGCCATTTGTGTGAAAAATGACAGGCTGGGAGTTCTGCCTTGTAGTGCGTTATTAGAAACAAGTGGAAGGAAGGGAGTGTCCCCTGCTTTCAAGAAGAGAGAGGCTTCCTTCATGTTTTACTCATCACTGAAGATTTATTATATTCAAGAACTGCTATTTCTTCTTACTCTTCAGCTTTGGAAAACTACAATGCTACATTTTCAAAGCCAATTTAGTTCTTGTGGTGTAGAGTTTAACAGAGCAACTCTGTTAGGGACGTCTCTCTGCAAGAAGTAGTACTAATTGGAAAAACCTGGAAATCTTTCTTAAATTTTATTTCATGTTTATAATAAGAAAGTGCTAAATGTATATAAAAAGGCAGAAATCCAAAATGTAATGGTTATATATCATTTGAATGACAATAGTATGAGTTATAAATATATGATTGCTTTTTAAATATAATAGAATTGTGCTTCTTGCAAATTAGGCAATTGAAATGTGATTAAGGAGCTACTGCAGTTTTTTAAAAGCCTTCTTGTTACAATAAGAAAGAGAAAACAAAACTTCGTGCTTGGTTTCATTTTAAGGGGTAATCAGCAATTAGAAAGTTGAAGACAAGTAGGTACCCAGCTCTGTACCTATCCTGGCAGTATAGTTGAGCACTCAGAGCACGACAGACTCATTTTTATCACCAGAGGAAGAAAATTATAGCCATAAACTGTTCTTTACTGGAGGCAAAATCACGATTTGTTGCTGCATCTTGGTGTCTCTGGTCCTGGTCTCAGTGCTGCCCCCTTTCCCAGGCATCTGGCAGTAAGTGATTTGTAAGTTTCAATTAAGTCACTATAAAAAATGAGTAGCTTGAGGGCACTGGTTTATTACTGGTATCCAACTCTGTTTTCATTTACTAAATGACATTCTGAAAGCTTCTGTTCTGAACATAATCACCTTAGGGTATGCACTGAGCACAGCCCTGGATGATTCAATTATTTCTGAATGCTCTTCTCTCCCCAGAACATAGGGCTTCGCACATTAGCAGCATGTTTAGTGTTTCACAGTTGTTCTCTTTGCACTCATCAGGGTTTTCCCAGGAACAGGCTGGAAGTACACAACTTGCTGCTGCTTCCTGAAAACATGTAACCGTTATGTCTCTCCTCAAAGTAGCTTACTTCCCCAGATGAGTGTGTTAAAGCTGATACTTTTTGCTTGTTTCTTTCTTTCTTTCTTTCTTTCTTTACAACTGTGCTTTCCCCTTACTGTTTATGAAACCTTTGCATACTTTTCATAAAGTTTAATTATGGAAATTTATAGGATATGCTTTGTCCACATGACTTGTGAGGTAAAATACAGTTTCCACAAAGTTTTCTGGGAAGCTGCTGTGGAGAATCATAATCACTATCAGCATGTGCTCTTTCCAAAGCTGTTCCATATTCTGCTGGACAAAAACAATCCAGACCAAGAGGTGAATCATGAACCTTAGGACTACAACAAGTCTGCAATTCACAGATCAGAGCTGTCAATAAAATTGCAGAGCTGTGACAGTAAGTTATATAAATGACAGGAAAATGCTGGAAAGAAAGAACATGTCAAAGCCCACACATCTTTTCTGAAGGGACATCAGGAGTGAATGTGTTAACAAGTGCTAAACTTCAATATTTTTGGTTTTATACAATTTTTCAAATTTCAGTTAATTTCATAGGCAATTTCTGAGCAATGGGACAACAGCCACTGGCTGAACTGCCATGTATTTGAGGGTTTCCTCAATCATTAGTGAACATCAGAAATGTGCATATTAGCTAAGTCCCTTATCAGTAGTTATCCAGTGTAATTCTGTGCACTCCTCTCTCCTGACCCCCCAGCTGATGTGGGTCCATTGCCAGTACTATCCATATCTCTGAATGGGCATTTACCCTTCCTGTCTAATCTAGGTACACATGCTTAAAGCAAGTTTGAAGTCTTTTTGCCCTCTGCTCTGTTACTCAACACTTCAGCCACCTCAGCTGCCCCAGTTCAGTCCAAATACACACACCAGAGTAGCACTAGGCACACTGGTATTTCAGTCTCTCAGACTTAAACTCTCTCAGGCCTTTTGTGGCTGGGACATGTGATGGGCATGAAACTTTTGGTGAAATCTTGCCATATTTGACATATTCTGGTGAACCAACCTGTCTTTCAATATCTCAGCTGGTGAACTGCTGAGGAAGCCAGAGCTGCCAAAGTCTCTTGAGCTGTACAGGGCCAAGTTTCCAGATTCCCTGTGCCCTATTCCTGATTTTGGAAATCATGGCAAAGGCTTTCCTATGTGCAGCTCAGGGCACTTCTGTTCATATGAGGGTCTTCTGAGTTCATGGACTCAAGATAAGTGACCTCAAAACACCTCAGAACTGCCAAGCTTGGAGCTCATGACAAGTGCTTGCTGCTCCTGGTGTAGCTGTTGTCAATGACCTGGTCTTGATTTCATATCAAAGATTGTGTTGTTGCATAACCCTTCCTTCAGCTGGAAAATCAAGAGGCATTAGCAAAGGCCAGAGCCAAGCACTCTTTTTCTGGTATTTCTGAGAGGTGAATATGTTATAATTTCATTTTGGAAGAAAATTTAGAAAAATCCCTTTGATCCTACAGAAAGTGCAACTGAATTTCTGCATGTCCTGCATGTTGCAAGTAGTGCAGACACGTAATTTTCCCAGTTGGTCAACAATGCCAGAGAAAATGGAAGAACAGGATAAATCAGTATCTGAGAGCCTCAGGACCAACAAAAGCTTACAGAAGGTAGAAGCAGAGATGGCCTTACTGAAGACCAGAAAATCCATCTCTTTTTTTACTATTTTCTAACTTGAAAATAGATTTTTATTTATAAAAGAACATGAATGGCACACTAATTCCGAAAGGACAGATGTTTCCATCCACTCAAGCTTGACAAACAAAGCTGTATTACAGTTTAACTCATATTGCTTCTGTAGTGCACGTGCTGTTGGAATACAAGAGGAAGTTAAGGCATAAAATATCAATTCAGGCTTTGTGAAGGCATTGCTAAAATCTTGCCATCTGTGTAGGGGTCAGGTTTAATATTTCTTCCATCTGCAATTCAATGAACTGGTACCTATGCAAATCTGATTAAATCAAAGGGGTAGTCACTTCCAATTATTTTTATTAATGACCATGGATAAAATCACTGTAAACATAGAGTTTCTGACACTTAATAGAAAGGTTTGACCTTGTAAAGCTTAAACCCATTAGTTCATTTAGCTGGCCTCCTGTCTATCTAATGTGTTGAAAACAGAATTTGGTTGTTTAGCTTCAATATCCTTCCCAGAAACTTACCCTGTATTGACTAGGAGACAAAAATTTTAAAAAACATAATGTATAAAAATCATTTGCTTAACTTCCAATTTGAATTTGTCTGTCCTTACATTTCAGACATTTTTCTTGTGCTTTCTTTCTGTAATGAAGAGATTTTCACTCTCAGATATTACTACATTCTGATAGAACTATTTATCAAGTTTGAGTTTTTTGGATAGGCAAAATTACTGCTCCTCACTGTACTATTACTTAATTCAGTATGCAAACAATTCCTGTAGCTGTTTTTTAAAACCTCTCAATTTTAAAAAAAAGGATGTCAAATCTGTCCCTAACATCCTTGCCTGTTTATTATTTCCCTGCCATATCCTTAGGGATCAAATTACACAGCATTTCTTTCCACAGCATTACACAGCTATTTCTTCACCCAGACCATTTTGGAATCAATGACTTCATGATCACATCACCTTTTCAAAGGATGCAGTCACTCACCTGAAGAAGGAATGAGTTTTACCTCCTAAGGGCAGGGGCTCTCCAGCTGGATGGAGGGCAGGCAAATGCAGCAAAGTTGCTGATTATGGGGAAGAAAATTGATTCTAAGGAAAGATTTAATATCCTTTTGTGGCTGTCCTGGGGCACTGGTTTGGATTTTGGAGCTGGCAGTTCAGCAGTGTTGAAATGGAGCAGCAGGAAGCACAAGGAGTTTTAGCACAAGGGGTTTTGGGTGGGAAGTAAGCAGCATGTGCCTCCTTTTTGTTGGGATGATATCCTGTGGGGTTTATTGCTGACAGTATGGGCACACAGTGATACTGCCCTAAAAGTGCTTCTATCATATTTTTAGTATATTTATAGTAACTTCAATGAAAAAAAAAGGTGCATTTTAGGTGAAAAATCTCTTTCACATACATTCCAGTCAGAGTCAGCCTCTTGAAAATCCATTTAAAGAGAAAATCATGGGCCTCTGAAAAGAGAGGCAGGAAAATCTTAAAAGCACGAAATTCAGTGATTTGGAATAAAGGAAGCTTAAAACAGACAACATCTGTTGTTTTCAATCCCATGGGATTTTCTGGTTTGTTTTTGTTTTGTTTTGTTTTGTTTTGTTTTCCAAATCCCAGCCCTTAATGAAGAGCAATGTCAGATTTAGAAAGGAAAAAAAATGATTTATACAAAATTAGAAATGTGTCTGGAAATCTGAAATCCTAAAGGATGTAAGCCAGTGTCTGCTCCAGATCTGTCTTTGCTAATGGAGAGAGGTCCAAGTATTGTGTCATCACAACAGTTTACAAGTGCTAGCATATATTTAATCAGTCTACAATGGGATAAAAATTTGTTGGAGAAAAAGAATTTCAGTTTAATTTTAATGGCCAAAGCCGAATACAGAATTGGACCCAGAGGCTAACTGGAATTGCTATGGCATATACAATAGCATAGGCTGCTTAAAATAGTTCTGGGATAACACAATTTCAGGGAAATGCAAAATGTTTCAAAGAATAACCAGGGTTATTAAGATTTTGCTAGAAATAGCTTTTTATAGTCAACAGGTGTTTTAATGCTATATTTCAGCATACTAAATAGATGCATATGTAAACCACCTTCTATCAAAATGACTTCTGATATAAACTTTGTTTTCCTAAAGTTTTGGAAAACTTTAAAACAGTTCTGAGATATTGAATCAACATACCAATGTCTTTACAATCTAAGAGCTGGCACTGCAGAACTCTTCAAGTATCCTGTGCTTTCTACTTCTTGTGTTAGAAAAGGAAGCATAAAGGGAAGGAATCTGAAAATAGCTACAACACTAAACACTTTCTGTTGCTGTAGGTATGGGAGTAGCGTGTTGGTAGTATAAGTTCATCACATGCATTGACATATTTTTGTACATTGTGCCATGAAGCCAGACAAGGAAATTGCTGAATTATATCACAAACAATCTGATCTACAAACAAACTGACCTGCTATGCAGATTTCTGGCTTAAGAGAAGAATTAAGTTGATTGTGTGAAATAAACCTGAGCTTTTTTCCACAAGTGCATCCCTGAAAACTTAAATTCTATCCTGTGTTTGAGTAGAAATTCATACACCCTTAACTCTGTAAAGGTAACCCAGGAAAAATCTTTGGATGCCTTGTTAGCAGTTATCTTGATTAGAGGGATTTGTCTCTTAGTTTTCGCTATTCCTTGCTCAGTAAGTTGCACTGATCACAAGTGCCACCAAGCCAACTAATCTTCCTCATCTGAAAATCCAATTACCATTCTCTTTTAAGTCACATACCTTGCCTATGTCCTTTGTTGCTGTTACAGCCTTTCAGCTGGCCTTCAGAATGCAGTCCCATTTCAGTTACCTTCTTGCACAGGGCTTTGGCAATTCTGATGTGTCGACTCTCCCTGCCGGCTGCCTTGACATTCACACAGCACTGGAGCTCTTGTGCACACATTTGCAAAGACCTGTAAACTGCAGGTCATCTTAACCTTAGGGAACCTTCACTGTTTGCTGTCCAGAGGTACACAGCTGAAGCTCCATGTCATAGCGAAAAAGATTTTGAAGGATGACTGCGTGGCCTTCTCAGAGCTGATGGACCCATTGCATTTCACTCCCTGAAAATTGTGCAGGAAGGACCATGAAACAGAGCTCTTTGCTTATAGCCTCCCTCTTCCCCCAGTAATTATAGTCTTGTTTGCCAAGCCAAATGAGGACCTGGCGGGGGAAATGCACGTGGTGCTAAACAAGTCCTTCCATTTGCACATATGTACTGTTACATGTCTATGGCAATAATAATTCTAATTTGTCCATGAGCTGCACTGAGGAGTGCTTTCAAGATACACATCTCTCTTAAGCTCCTTCACAGAGCCTTTACAAACAGCATGTGTATGGAAAGAATTCAGCAGCTCTGGAGTGCATCACAGATACGTTTGTTAAAGCAGTCTGTGTATAGTGGTTTTTTTAGTGGATTATTAAGTAATGAAAAACTTACTCATGTAACTTCAGCTCTGATTTCCATTCTTATTAATGCTGCTAACACATCTGATACAGCTGAGTTGCAGTTGTACAAGGGAGGATTAGCTTGATTCCTAGCTTTATTAATGATGCTGATACTGTTATTTTATTAAGGTTCTTGTTATTTTTGCTTATCTTGGATGGCTCTGAGAGGTTTTTTATGCAGGTAAAAAGAAGGGGCATGAACTCTGTGGTAAATCCACTGACTCAGTTTAATATTGACAGCTTTATCTGGACTTAAGCCAGTGTATATAGGATCCAAATCTGAGCTGACTTCTGACTGTGAGCACGTAGGAATTTTACTCTTTTTTTTGTGAATTTGGTAGTGTTTCAATGTTTGCTGTAGTCTCGTAAGTCTAGATGGTTTAAGGTCCATTCACTGTGTGAGCTGGCCATCTGCTCTCAGTAATTGCAAATTCACTTCCAGTATAAATGAACTGTTCCTGTGTTCTTGCATTTCTCTGAAATGCCTCCGGCAACTGCTCCTTCCTCACATGGAAAAGTCACAGCAGCTGTGGGATTCACAAGGACCTCAATGCTTGTGTCTTGCTACACTTCTGGCAGCAAACCGCAAAGTGCAAATAACTTTTCTAACTGCCTAATAACTGCAAACCCATTAAGTGTAAATTCTGTGACACCAGAAAAAAAACCCAACCAAACCACTTGCTTTAAAAGAGCCTTTAATGGGATTAGAGACTGTATGAACACCTGGGGTTGCTCTCAGGGCTAAGTAACTGGAACACGTTAGAGATAAGGACCCAGCTTTTCCTTGAGTGTTGGCCAGCAGGACTGCAAGCTGCCCAGTGGAGCTGGCACTAGAAGTGGGAGGTGGGGATGTGGTTCCACATCTGCAGGCACCCCCCTCCCTCATAGTTGCCTTCATAAAGTGGAAGAATACTCATGCTACTTCCCACATTTTTCTTTTGCCAACAAACTTCTGTTTTCTTAACAAAAACAACAACAAAAAAATTGTCTTCATGAATGCAGACAGATCTGTCTTAAATTTATTTACTCTCCTTTGATAAAGGACCAGTCCCAGCAAGAGCCCCAGACAGTGCTCGGCACACTGCTCCCAGCACACTAGTTTGGTGTGCAGGATGTGCTGCACCCTTCACAAAGTGTGTGTAGGTCTCCTCCTGCTCTGGAGCTGCTGCCACAGCATGAGCTCTGCTGTGGCATCCCTGCATGCTGCATCAGTACAAGCCAAGTGCCACAGCTCAAGGATCCCCATCACACCGTGCTGGGAGGGCTGTCAGCCCCAGCCCACCAGGGCAAGGGGCATCAACCCTCAGTCTCCTGCACTGAGGTACTTACCAACAGCTGCCACTAAATATCCTTATGAAATGCAAAAGCCTAAACCCTCTTCTTCCCCCCTGAACTGCTCGAGGGTTACACTTGAACACAAACTACCTGATCACTAGTTTCTTGTAAGATGGCCATCCAAGGGCGCAGTGGCACTCACATTTTGCATCATGCCTTAATGCTTTTGAGATGTCTGACAGCAACCAGAAGGTACTTAAACCCACATTCCCCAGCCTTAATAGAATGTTTCACCACAAGGTTGCCAAGTACTTGAAAGCAATACAAGACAAATAAATATACATCTTTACTGAGGTCATTGGTTTTTATTGGGCTGCCCTGAAATGTCATTTTAGGAATTGATTGACACTTAGGCTGTTTAATGATCTGTAGCACAAGTGTGGAACATGACAGAGGTTGCAGAAGACACAAAAGTGTTTAACTAATCCAGATAGCAGAACATAAAGGAACTTAAAATGGGACATAATTAAGCTAGGTATGCCCAGCACAGATGAAGTTCAACATTGCAAAAAGCAGGGCAGTCAATAGCTGGGAAGAATAATCTGATCTACATTGACCCTTTGTAGTTTTCTAAATAGCCTGTCACAAGCTTTCAAGAAGACAGTTAGATGTGATTTCCAGCCTTAGGCTCTGGCCATGTAAGGGCCATGTTCCTGTGCCTCCTGTGGAAGTCCAGGTTTGATGTACTCCCTTAGAGCTCAGCTCTGGGCACGTCTCCTCTCCTAATTTTCATCTGTTTCCCTGTGTCCCTCACAGAGGGGTAGGATATCATCTGTGAATAACCAGCAAAGCCCCGCTTGCAGTTAAACAGGAGAAATTGAGTATTGCTTCTTTTTGTTATACTACTCCTATGTATTTCTCAGTACTGAGAAACACTCTCAGATTTCTTCCCCACAAACCAGCTTCCACGGTGTTTTTCTGTGCACATGTGTTTGTTGCTGCAGTTCTCCAGCAAATGCTGCTCATTAAACCCTCCTCACGCTTGGCATCCTTTCTGTTGACTGCTGCAGCTTGCCAGGCTCCAATGAGTGATGTTCAAAAAGCACAATTAATTTTAAAAGTAACCCATTAAATTTGGCTGCTTATTGTTTACTTTGGGCTTGTCACAGAGGAGTGGCTTCCCTCCAGCCAGCTGTAGCTTCTCATTTTTCTGATCACCCTCCTCGTCCATCTCCTCCTCAGGTTTCCAGTTGTTGGTGAGCAGAGCCGGCCACCCACAGCAGGTCCTGCTGCTCCCACTGGCCTGCCAGGGCTGAGGTGCCTCGCTGCTCTGAGGGGGTGTTAAGATTTTAACGTCAGAAGAAAATACGTCTCATTTTTTGGTGTTTCCCATTCCTCATCATCTCTTGGCTGGATTGTGAGAGCTGGGCCGGGGCAGGCGTGAGAGCTTCACGGCCTCTAGTGGGCAAGGGCCAGAGCTGCAGGCCTCGCCAGCCGCTGCCATGGAAAACACTCTTTTCGTAGTAAATGGGGATGTGTTTGCCCTGGTTTCCGATGTGGACAAGGCTTGTGCAAACACTCCCTCTGTGTGCGCTGCCTCCACGCCCTCGGCGCTCCGGAGCCTGATTGCAGGTTGATTTGACTGAGGTGCGGGGATTTCACAACCAGTGCCTCCAGCGTTTGTGTCAATAGGTGTGCCCGTGCCAAGGGGGAACTTTAACGTGTTTTCTAACAGCAGGATTATTATTGTGCAACTTCACACAGTACAAGACACCAAAGAGAATGGCATCAGAGAGGGTTTGCATGTATGGGAAAAGCTGCTTTGAAATCCCTTGTGAGTCGCATTTGTACATGTGCCCACAGAAATCCTGACCTTCAGTTTTGTTTGATAATTTGATTATTAGAGACTTTAAAAACATGTCTTTTCCGTGACACTGTCAGATAGTCCTGCTAGGAAGGAAGAGGGGAGACTCCATATTGCTGGGACTACCCAGACCATCACAGCACACTGCCTGCTTTGTTGCTTAAAAACCTAAACTGGTGCTTGAAAGACCCAAATATTGTATTTTCTTTCTGGTTTTAGCTTCCCCATTTAGACTGGTTTGTAACAGCCGTCATTAAATGTAGCAAATAAAAATGAAGCTCAGAGATGGATTCTTCATCAGAGTTCAGAGAAGCAGTTTCCATATGTCATTAGGAGCAAAGGAATTAATTCAGACCACTTAAAACTTTCCTGCAAAGTGGCTGCACATGTGATACCTTTTCTTTTCTTTGTTTTCGCTTGGCTGTATTAAAGATGGGAGAAAAGATATGACTGCAGGCTCACTTTGGGTTAATCCAACAAGCAGTGCTTCAAGTGAACAAATGGAAATGTGTTGTCTCCTTAATCACGGCTTGCTTCTTGCAACATTTTTGTTTGAAAATCTCTTTCTCAAGTCACAGGTTGAATGCCTTGGTTTACTTAGAGCATCCAAAAATATTTTTTAAATATAGTGAGATGGATTTAGATTGAAGTTGTAGGAAGTTGATCTGTAAGTGTTACTGAAGTGGTTAGAATGGGATTTTCATTTTAGAAGAACTTATTTCTCATGTGTTGCAAACACTTGAAATGACAGAATTACTGGTAATGACTTTTCTGAGTTCATACCACAAATGCCAAGCCAGAAAAGACTGAAAATGACTCACATGGAACCATTCTGCTTTGTCCTTGGATACAGAGTATTTCACAGAGGTTTTTTTTACCCTCTCTTTTTTCCTAGAAGTGATTTTTGAAAACAAAACCACAGTGTGGCCTTTTAGTGCTAGGAAGTCTTTGTTGCTTTTGCCAAGAGAGTTAGAGAAGGACAAGACCAAGTGTGGCATCATTTGCCAAATGTGGTATGCAGAAATAGGTCTAATTGGGACCATCTTAGGAGGTAGTAGCGTACTGTAAGTTAAATCAAGTATTGCTGTCTCCAACTCTCTGAAAAATCGTTTCTTTCTGTTCCCTTGTACTAATGCTCTTCATTTCTAAAACCCAGTAGTGGCCTCTGACTTGGCTGCATTGGTTGTAAATGATAGTCTCACATGTCTGGGTACCTTCCCAGCACTGACATACATAATCAAGATCCTTGTATCAAATCTCACTTTGCAGGAAATTACTTTGGGAGAATCCATCATCTTCTTTGCCCAAAGCTGCATAATGTACTGCCAGTTTTTGTTTTTCTTTCATTTTTCCCCCTCTGTAAATCATGCTAAAAGATCTGAAGGATGATGGTAATAGAAATATGATTAGTGAAGTTTTTTGTGCTTATGTGTGTTGAAAGAAAATGAATTTGTCAATAGCATAACTGACCAAAGAAGCAAATGTCAGATTTTTTGGATTTCTGAAAGGTCAGGAAGACAATGTTTCATACCTCAATCATGCTGAGTTTTGCTCAAAAAGAATCTTTGCATGTTTAAAAAATAAATTTTATATTGTGAAATAGTCACCAACCAGACTCATTTGCTTTCTCTTCAGTCAGTGTGAAGATGAGAGAATCACATGCTGAGGGGCATCTTTAACATAGAGAATTCATGCCCATTTCCCCTAAGTGATTGTTCAAAATAAACCTCTGCTGTCCTGATTTCAGCCTGTTAAGCTTCAGAGCAGTTCCTCAGATGAGTTGTAAGCATGTTTTTCTCCTGATGTTTGAGGCAGGGATGTGCAGAAAAACTTTGCTTTTTCTTCTTGGTTAGGGACAATTTTCTCCTGTGATAAGAAGAACTGTTTTTAATTTTAACAAATCCCACCTTAAAATCTCTGAGAAATGCATGATACTATGTGAGAGGTGTGAATGGAGGTGGTTTTGTTGCAGAAGGTCTTACGTATATGGGTGTGTTTTGAAAACTTCTTATTTTCAGTGGAAGTGAAAGAGGAGATGCTGGGACATTTGTTTCCTCCCAAGCTCCAGTTTGCAGTAGTTAAGATAGTAAAAAACTTGTATCTGGAGAGCTGCTTTGTAGAGAACTCTGCTTGTCTGATTTCCTAAGTATGGCTATGAATTTTCGCATGTAAGTGCTGAGTTCCCATAGGGTATTTAGGCCTAACATCCTTCACTCAACAATTAAACTTTCTGTGAAGGGGCTTTCAGGTGCTGGGAATGTTCTGACCATAATTTTAAAATGTCTGAATTTAGATGCTGTTATTTATTTCTGATCTGCAAATGTATTTTGGACAGGCCTTAAGAAAATTAGCATCAGTAGTACATCAACTTTGAGATTCCATATATCCTATGGAATTATCTTGATATATTTGACATAGTCTCAGATCCTGTTTGCTCATAAAGAGATGTTTGGGAAGATAGCAGTCTAGTCAGATAAATTACCTGAAATAGTCACAGACCTGGCATTGAGATTTGATGGTGATAAATCTATACTTAGTCCTGTGACACAGTCAGCTGCTTTAACTACAGCTGCTGTGAGAGACAAGAAATTTTACCCTGGGCAGTGACCATACCTGTTACAGAAACTTCAGCAGTCCCACTAGAGCAGCATTTGGAAGGAGGCCCTTAAAGTCTTAGGCAGTACAGGATGTGTTCTCGGCCTTTTACTGCTCCCCAAGCCAGTGGTGCTCTAGCACTTGGCTGGGTATTTGTGGAACACTCTGTTTCCATATGTATTAGTGCTTGAAACCATTAAGTGTTCCACAGCTCTTTTACAAGAGGAGTAATTACATCCTGTTGGCAGAAATTACTCCTGCTGTTTAATTTGGAAACCATATTCTTTGCTTCCAGCCTTGTGTTGTTACACAGCAAAGAGTGGCTGCATTTTCTGCCCAGGGTGGTAGCACTTCTCTCTGACATGTGCATGGGGGATGATAACAATGGTGGTGCTGTCCTTCAGGATGACATTTCAAGTTTGTCTGTGAACAGGTTAATTTTAAATGGTGCAGGCATATAGATTCAGAAATCCAACTTTTATTTACAGCAACAAAAATATCTTTTCTAGCTCTCATTTCCCCGCATAAGGGATGCTGGGCCAGTCCCTGGGTGCACTGGGTCTTGAGGCAAATGCTGATGCTGAACTTTTCTCTCTTACTCTGTCCTTTTAAAGCTTTTTATGTTCAGAAGGAAACTAGCACTGCAGATTATTATTGACTACTAATGGTGTTTTTAATTACTGATTTTCAGGACACTCAATTAACTTTCTGCTGAAAACAAGGATTTTTTTCCTCCCTTGAAGCAAGCCAGTGATTCATATTTTAATATAAGCTTCTTAAAGTTTTGACTCATGCAGCAATTCCAAGAATTTTTATTTTGACTCTTTGAAGCATTTTAACATACTAATGAAATACAGTGCCTCTGTCATCTGCAAAGTGAACCTCATGTTAAGCAGAGCTTGCCATCATTGAGGCATGGCATGTGCCATTTTCAGGGCCTTTGAGATTCCTTGTCACACAGTGTCCCCATAGCGGGAGCGTACAGCCACACTGGCCCAGGCCCAGCCTGCAGGAGCGCAGAGGCGAGGGGGAGGTGCCGCTGAACAGAGCGTGGCACTGCTGGTCCTTGGGAAGGGAAACATTGGGAAGCAGAGCTTGCTGAAGGGTTTTGGAATCAGGATGGAGTTTATCAGCTGATCAGTTCCATCAAAACAAAGGGAATGGCATTGGGCTGGGCTCTGGGAGTCCCTGCTTTGCCCGTAGACAAGCGGGAGATCAGCAGTCCTTTGGTCGCGTGATGAGTAAAGCAGAGAGGCGCTGCTTGGCTTTCATAAGTGAGACTCAAGCTGTAGAGTCCAGAGCTGAAAAACATTTATGTTGGCTATTAAAAGGGAACACATGTGACACAGAGATATGCCATGTTAACTCCAGAGATTTTCCAGCAGAAGAAAGACTAAATGAGGACCAAGTGTAAATGAGAGAGGTTTTTCTGAAAAGTAAGTTAGGTAATGCATACTTTGATTCTTCAAATAATGTGTTTGATTTAAAATGAAAAGGTGTATGGCTTTCTCATCAGGTGGAGATAGCACAACTGTCCTACTTTACAATCACAATACTAAATGAATGACAAATAGTTCAGGATCTCTTTGGGAAATGGCAGTCAGAGGTAAGAGCATGTGCTGCATGAGAGCTACCCAGGAGAAAATCCCCCAGTCAACATGTTATTACAGTTTTCTATTTTAGATAGGATGTTTTCAATTTGCTTTTTTATTTTGATTTTGCCTCAAAATATCCATATTGATTCAGAGTTTCAAATAGCAATAACCCAGTATTATTTTTCCTTTCCCCCTTGTCTTCTTGCTGAAAGTGATGCAGCGCTTCATGTTCCCTCATCTCTATAACTTATCAAATTCCATCATCTTTAGGAGAAAATATGAGAAAAGTATGTTTCGAAGTGAAACCTGAAAACAGGGTTCATCTGTTCCTGGTAGCACAAAGTAAAACCTTTACCTCAAGTTCTCCTCCAGAATCTGCCAGGATTAGCAGAGGACATGCAATAGGAAAGTGGGATGAAAGGAAGGGGTCATGCAGTGGGGCACTGGCTCCACGTGCCCTTCCTCTGCAGGCAGCTCAGTTTGCAGTTGTACCATGGTTATCAGTGGCGTGGTAGCGTGATTAGGGAACAGCAGCAGGAAATGCTTGCAAAATCTGGGAGGTTGGCAGTTGGGAGCAACAGAGGAGATCAAAGGCTTGAGTGCCTTTGCAGACTGGAGAATAATTGCAAGTCACTCCCGAAATGTAGGCAGGCAGTGCAGCCTGGCCATTGGGTCTGTCTGGCAGTGTATTCCCATGGGAGAGGTGAGTCCATGGCACAGGGGGGCACATCTTCAACGCTGCACTCAGTTCTCGTTCCCTGTGATCCAGCGCCCATTCAGCTGGCATCAGGGGATTCAGAAAAGCTGTTGGAGGGGAAGTGGCTTGTTTTATCAAAGGAGACTAAAACAGGAGGGCTCTGCTGTAGTCTCCAGAATCCAAAGATCTCCTTCAACTGGGGGCAACAATGAGGAGAACTTGAACTGGAGGACCCAAGTGTAGCTCAGCTGTGGAGAAGTTTCAGCTGAAAATGGATGTTCAGACTATTGGAGAAAGAAGGCTGCAGGGCAGTGGCGCAGAGGATCTGTAGGCAGACACAAGTGCTCGTCTTCATGGATAAGCATCTTCATCTTGCTCACTTTTCCATCAGTGTCCTCGTACCTGTTGTTTCTTCTCAAAAAACTCAAGACTTTCCCACATCTGTCTAGTGTCTCATGCATTCTGTCTTAGCAAAGCAAAATCTGACAGTAAGAGGAAATAATGTGTTCTTGAGTACCTGAGAGTTTTAAGATGCAAAAGGCAAGGTTTTTAATAATTCTGTTTACCACATTATAGGCAAATACATTGCAGTCAGAGTGCCTTTAAACTGTTAAAAGTTTTCCCAGACAAACTCAGGGTAGAAGGCTTGACATATTAAATATATACAATTCCCAAAAAGAGTTCAGGGCCAAGCCAGCATGGTTGCATGGAGAAGTCTCAGCTCTTCTAGTTACAAGTCACTGGAGGGAAATGGCAAGTTATTTATTCCTTCTCCTTCCCTTTCCCAGTGCAGTTATGGAGAGCTGAAACCATTTGTGAGCTAGGTGTGCCAGCAGGGTCTCAGCAAATCTCACACCCATCTCCAGGTAAGGGGGAAGTGAAGGCTGCATAAAAGTGACAGGAGGAACTATCCTGCTATCCTTCATCCCTGGGACAACATCTGTACTACCAAACAAGGGAGAGTGAGGGATCCCACAGCCAGGGAACACAGACAGACTCATGTTCACGCTGCTTAGCAAGAAGTTGGTAGAAGAGGTCCAGAACAGGGATCAACAATGCAGGGGATTGTTTCCTGGGAACTTAGCTCATTCCCTGGTCTTGGGTTCAGTCATACTGGTCTGCTGTAGGGCTTCATTCACAATTAATAGTGTGGCCCAATTAAAGATTTGCAGAGAGAAAAAGTCCTGATAAACCATCATCTATGCTAGCACATTTTGCTGCCTTATTGGGGATTTACTCTAGTTTGAGCCTGTGAGCTGAGCACTCCGTGGTGGTAGCAGCAGATCTTCCCTTTCATCCCCGAAGAACTCAGTGCACTTGGTAGAGCTAAACCACATGGAGGATGATGTATAATAAATATATTTATTTCCACCTGCAGCAAACATTTTCTTGTTATTCAGGTGATGGTCAGCAATCTCAGGGCAGAGAAAGAGCAAATCTTGCCCTCTGTACCATAAACATGACTCCAGACATTAAACAAAATGCTCTGTAAAAGTCCTTGGAAGATATCCAATCTATATAGTGCATGTCACACCATTGTATTGAGTATTTTTTCTCTTTGGAAACCTTTGCTAGAGATTTAAAATTCTGTTATTATTCAACTGGATATGTACTACTGATGGGTCTCATGTATGGATTTTCAAGTACACTTTAAAGGTCAAACGAGTAATTTTAATCAGTTATGTGGGGGTTTTTTGACAGCTGATAAGTACTGAATGTGCCACAGCACCTGGAAAGCAGATTTGCTATATTTACCATTACATATATTTGGATTGGGTGCAGGGAGAGTGCTCTGCCCACACTCATTTCACTCTCCATCATCAAATTACTAGCACTGATCAACCAGTGCATCCACAGGAGAGCACTGTCGTTGCAGCACTTCAGATCTGAGTCACAGCTTGGACAGGGGCCCAGGACCTGTGTATTATGGCTGCTGGTTAACAGAGAAGTAGTTGCATCACAGTGGTGTTGTCCTTGGCTCAGAGCATTCCTGGCTACTTAATCCATACTGCTTTCTCCTGGGCTGCCAGGCTAGTTACTGTTTGGAAGTTAGTCTGGTGTGGTTGTTCTGAAATTCTTGTGTTCCGGTCACTCATGCCATGGTGGTGGAGATCACAAGGTGACAACTGACTGTCCTCACTTACTGTCTGCAGAACTGAAAACAAACAAAGTAAGCATATTTTCAACAATATCAGTCATGGTCTGGGAGCAAGGCTTGAGCCCGGATGCTGTGGCATCAGCTTCTATCAGGTGAACAAAAGGACTGGCTGCAGTGCTTATGGAAGCATTAGTGCCTACAGGGATGAGCAGAAAGGCTGACCAGCCTAAGAATGAATTGAGGAGATTCTTCAGCTTAGGGAATAAAGACAGTCAAATTGGATCTGACAGAAGCCCACAGATTCATCTACCATGTGGAAAAACTGAACTTGGGAGGACTGTTGGGCATGTAATGAAGTGGTTAGAGTCAGAATAAATAGACAAAAGGGATTTTTTGGTGTTTTTCCCACTGCATTTTTGGAACACTGTAGGGTAGGATAGATGAGACTCAAAAAGGGATGAGATCCACTCATAGAAGACCAGTGATGCAATAGTTCAGCTCCAGCAGCTGGCAGGCGAAACCCACAGGTCCAGGCTTGCTGGCAGTTGACCGGCACACTTGGGGA
This sequence comes from Motacilla alba alba, assembly GCF_015832195.1. NCBI lineage: Eukaryota > Metazoa > Chordata > Aves > Passeriformes > Motacillidae > Motacilla > Motacilla alba. The sequence goes on along the minus strand of NC_052016.1, from coordinate 57,630,847 downwards.
AGAGTTGCTGTTGGCACATGCTGCTCTTCCCCCATCAGAAACTGAGGAGTCCTTCATCAAGACTCCAGAAGCAGCTCAGCTGCTCTTCAGTGTGGGCACCAGTGAGGGGAACTCATGGGCCACCAGGACACAGACAGCTGTTGGTATGGAAGGAGTTGGTTTTAGCCCTGGCAACACTTAAGCTGGGATGCAGCTCTCACCATAGAAAAATCCTAGAGAAAACACCAGGATTTTGCAGTCCATTCAGACTGTATCCACATCTGCCCAGTCATTTTTCATTTCCACAGCACAGTTTCTTAAGAAGATCTGGAAGGTGGAGAATTAGAACAATTAACAGTTTACAGAAACTCAGCTCTGTTTTGCTGTTTTCGTGGGAACAAAGTTTGTAGTGCTGGCTTTATGGTACCACCTTGCTTTTATACTCCATGCTTTGTTAAACATGGTAATGAGCTCAGTGCTGTGTAGTGCACTTAGTGCTATGCAGAAAATAAAAGTATTTCCTGCCCACACTTCAGAAGAGCTGCTGTGATGGTAAAGTCTCTTTCAAGCTTAGGGCTGCTAGCCTAAACACTATGTACACTGGGCTGGTCTGTCAGAAAGCTCTGTATTGCAAATGTAAATTTATCTTTGTAAGAATGACAAGCTCCTGTTCAAAGCACAGCGCTATATAAAGCAGTTCTCCAAGGCATACTATATTCCCCCCCTGGAACAGAGAGGAGTTTTGTATTACATTAATCAGCATCTAAGCCCTGAAGGTCACAATTATCTGGCCACTATTTTTCAGTATTAGTGATTTTAGTACATGATTAACTTTCATGTGTGCATCATTAAGATGAGGAATTGTTTTCAAAGTTTCAAATAGAGCAGCAGGTCTTAGCTGTAGTATTTGCCCTACTTGCCCAGCCACTCTTAAAAGGGATGATTTATAGAAAATCCAGCTGTGAGTTTTCGTTTCTTCAAGAGCAGGAGGCGGGACTAGGAACAACCTAAAAGCAAGCGGAGCATTGATCAGAGTAGAAATGATGTAGAGCACAGCTCCGCAGACAACAGCTAAGCATCGTGGAAGTATTAGCTGGCAGCGATAAGGAGGCGGAAGCAGAGCTCGGTGACAGAGGAGCCATCTGTCGGGAGCTGGGAATCCGATTTCAAGAGAGCAGAAAATGAAGTAAAGAAGAAAGTGATTTTGGTTCAGAGGTGCAGTGGAGCCCAAGGATATCTGTGGACAGTAAGTTTCTATACTGGAACAGGGATGTTTAATACAGCAGCTAATACTGATTGGAAGGGCTTTTCAGCTTTGAAAACAGACATAAGTAGCTCCTGTATTAAATAGCTTTTACTTAAAGGTTTTATTTATTTGTAAGATGTAAATAAGCTTATCTGTTTGAGGTAATGTGTTTCAAAACTTGTAAACAAACTTTAAAACTGCTGGTGTCCCTTACTTCAGAGGGTGGGTTTTTTTTGTTTAGTAAGGTCACCTCCTATCGAGGATAAGATTTATTTGTAACCTTTCAGAAAAATATCTTAGAAGAAAAGACTGTTTTGGCCCCAGCTGCGAGGTGAAAAAGGGTAGGCAAGAATATTTTTTCTGGAAAGGGGAAAGGAGTTCCCACCCAAATAGATCTAAACTAACTGGAACTACAGTGTATAAACACCCCGGGGCTAAATCCTACCCTCAGTTACACTGATGTAAGTCAGGTTTAAGTCTACTGTAGTTAATAAAATTACTCCTGATTTAATTAAGGATAGAATTTGGTTGCACATTTCTTAATAATGAAAAAGCCCCATGGTTCTTTCCAAAGTGCATTTTATGTTAACAGATTATTAAGGACTTGCTTGAAAATATGTTAAAATTAATTGAAAACTCACACTGTGATGCATCTTTTCTCATATACTTGTATCCTTCTTTGAAATTAGCACAAAAGCCAGCATGAGATAATGTAAGCAATCGTATTATTTCTTGTTAGCAGGTTCTCAGATAAGGTTTGCATTGCTCATAATTTCATGCTTGTTTCACTTCAGTGGCTTGTATTTGGGGTGATATACTTTAATCCTAAAAAGGTTTGTGAAGCTCCAGCTGAGAGCAATAAAATGATATTATCTGTAGCAGAAAAGTGTCAAAGTTCTGTACAAGACCCCAGACTGTCTGATTGGGAGTGAAACTGTTCTATTACAAATTGTACAGAAAAATTACTCTTGTTGCTGTGGTTTTAGTGTACGAGTTAGAAGCAGAAGCATTGGCTGCTGACTGAGAAAAAAAAACCAAAAAGTAAAACCCGCTCACTATTATGGCCCAATATGGATGACAAAACACTGTAGCATGTGTGGGAAAATGGCTTCAGTCCAATGTCTGGAACCATTTATCTTCTGGTAGAGTCTGGAAGATGACTGTTTTATGTATTTTACAGAAATCCCTGCTGATTGATTTCATTTACTTAGGAGGAGGGGTCACAGTGACTGATGGCAGGGACAACTGGGGCAAGAAGTGAATTCTTTGCATTATCCTGACATCCTGTTCTGGTTGGGGTTATTGGCACCTTTTGAGGGGACTATGCTGGACATGTCTTGCTGCTGCATCTGCTACTGCACGCAGCCAGAGGTTTGCTGCTTTTTTCTGGGTCTCAGCAAGCTGAGTGTTGCAAGTTGTGCTTCCACTAGTGCCAGGCACATTTTGGAAATTATTATTTGCAGAGGTTTGAAGAGGAATGGACAGAAAAGAGTACAGGTCTCTGTAACCTGCCAAAAGCTAGGCTGATGGTGTGTGCTGTTGTTACTGAAGAGGGAAGAAAGACTTTGTGAGAGGTCAGAGGGAAAGTCTGTTTTCAGTGTGTGAGGCTTGCAGAAACAGCTTGTCCCTCTTTAGCACAAGAGATTAGTATGATAGGATGATGATACTGGTTTTTCTGATGTTTGTTGCTAAAATAGCCTCAATTCCTGTCATTTTTTTATTTATATGGAATAAAGAGCTTGCCAAGCACATTAGAAACAACAGGAATATGCTGTACATCAGTGTTATTCATTTATCTCTCTGTTATTTTTGTGTGTGCTCTGACGGCCTGTCTGTCAAGGTGTTTGCCTTCAAATCAATTCAGCTCACATCACAGCATGACAGGCACTTGTTATATACCAGGCATGTCTACAGGCATTTGCTTTCATGTTGCAGGGAGTGAGTGCCAAGATTTTCATATGATGAAACGAAAGGGTGGGGGATATGTTTTTTAGTCAGTAAGTACACTGCTACTGTGTTGACAAAAATGGAAGAGAAAATTGATTTTTCAGTTGACAATACCACTTTATTTGGTACCCTTTAGGCTCTTCACAGGGTCCTCTACTAATGATTATAGTGCCAAGTGCAATGCAGGATTACATAACAAACCTGGGGAAAGGGAAAATTACTGTGCGTCTCCCATCACATCCAGTTTCCCAGATATAACCACATAGTACAGTCATGACATTTTTCACTGACAGAAAAAGAAAGAGAGAGGAAGAGAGAGAGAGAGAGAGAGAGAGAGAAAAAGAGAGAGAGAAAGAGAGGGAAGGAAGGAAGGAAGGAAGGAAGGAAGGAAGGAAGGAAGGAAGGAAGGAAGGAAGGAAGGAAGGAAGGAAGGAAGGAAGGAAGGAAGGAAGGAAGGAAGGAAGGAAGGAAGGAAGGAAGGAAGAAGGAAGGAAGGAAGGAAGGAAGGAAGGAAGGAAGGAAGGAAGGAAGGAAGGAAGGAAGGAAGGAAGGAAGGAAGGAAGGAAGGAAGGAAGGAAGGAAGGAAGGAAGGAAGGAAGGAAGGAAGGAAGGAAGGAAGGAAGGAAGGAAGGAAATCTTGTAATGTACCCTAACTGCTGAGAAAATTTCCTATATTTACCAAGTATTTTTATCAGAGCAGGAGGAGCAGTTAAGCACTGTGCTTGAACAGTATCCTGAGAATAGACTCAGCATCACCTCTCTTCTGGACAGCATCTTGCCATGCACTATAATTCAGCCTACTCAGGTTGTTCTTTGGTCTCGCTGCTCCTCATGCCATCTTGATGTGCACTCATTTTCTGTCTCTGGATTTTGAGATGTTCTTATGGCTGTGAGATTTTTTTTTTACTCATGTGTTAACCTCTGATTTTGATTTTTAAGTTTACAGAAATTTAGATTAGTTGTAACCTTTTCTATTTTCTTAATTTCCTTTACTTCCTTCTCAGACACTATGTGTTTTGGTTATCCTCCCACAGAACAGTTCCTTGTTGGCACCCTCACAGAGGCATAGCTGCTTTTTCTCTTCATTAATTTAGTTTGAACCTGTTCTGCTTTTTGGTATATCTAACTGAAGAGAACAGTGGGTAGTGCCATGGGTTCCAGGGGAAGGTGCCAATTAGCTTCCTTGGTTATGCCACTGAGATGCCTGATGATCCAGAACAAATTTAGCGTTCCAGTTACTTTTTTTAGATCTGTCTTTATCACAGGGTTCTTGATGGGGTCTCTCTTCCTTTAGAGAGAGTGTGCTGGTAAACAAGTCCCCTGTAAGTCCAGTGTGTCCCTTTAATCTTGAATTTGGGCAGGAGGGGAAAAAGAGTGGTCTGAGCTGATGCAAGCTTGTTTCTCCATCCAATGGATCTGCATTCTCCTAGTAATTTGGAGCACATTTGAGGACTTATAGCCCCTAATCGTTCCTCTTCCATAAGGATTGGTGGGATGGTATGGTCAGGCTCCAGCTCTTTAGTCTGCTGCCCGTGCAGTCCCTACATTTTTATTAGTCAGCTCTTAAATCTCTTCATTACATGGAATTGTTTTTCATGTGGCCACCACAAAAGTGCCTTCCTGAGAGTGCAAGTTATTACCAATAAAATATCTCAGACCATATTTTAGACATGTTGCATATTATCCCATTTTTAAACAAATTTTGTCCATTCGTGCTTTGTGACACGCATATGACAAGCATGGGGCGGGTGGCAGAGCTACAGCTGCCTCTTGTTTTCTTATCAGATATTGATAAAAACAGTAAATTAGATTAAACAAAAAAAAAAAAAGGAGCTCTGTAGACTGTGGAACATTATGAAACCACCCACTGAATGTCTGCGCAAGACATACGGCAGCAGCCAAGCTGTTATGTGCTAAATGAGTTCAGAGTGGGGGCCAACTGAATGCAATGCATAAGTGATTTACTTACTCATTTGTAACCCTAACCTAGAATCATGATTGTTTGTTGTTCTGTAAAAAGGATGACTTTATGTGATCCTTTAAAGCCTTCAGCATTACGTAGCATTAAGTTGATGGCTACTTGTTTTGTATCTTCAGAGAAAAATTATGCATAAATCAAGAAGGCTTTCCTTGTAATGCACTCATAATCCTCACAAGGAAAACTCCCACCCAAAACCAATGATCAAACATGGTTTCTTGAACTCAGAAAGGTCACCTCTTAAAAAAACATGGAGGTATAATATTCAGGCCACCCAGGCAATTTCTTTTTCTTAGCTAGGACATTAATTAAGTCACTGTAAGGTTAAAATAATAGGGTTCTGATGTAAGCAGATAAAATACAGGGAAGCTACATTAAATTCAGTTTCCATCCACCAAACACATCTAGAAGAGATAAGCTCACTTGCTGTTTAAACATTGTGCACAGGGACAGACAGAATGGGCTGAGGTTGAGTCCTGAATGTTCCAGGGTTTATGTATTTAAATCAAGCTCTTAGCATTGTTTTTGTTCCTTAATTACCTCTGGTTTGTTGATTTATTGATGCTTTTGAAAGCAAGCAGACACAGCTAAACAGAATCATTCTGTGTCACATAAAATTTCCTCTTATATCTGTGGATGTTATAGACAAAAGGAAAGGATTCATGGAGGGAACTTCTGTGGAGATGGTAAAACCAGTGGTAGATGTCTCTAAAAGGTGAATTGCAAATTAATGCAAGGTCTTTTGAAATCACTAATTAAGGCTGTCTCAGATCTTGAAATCTGCCAGTGCAGCCAACAGTTTAGGCAGAAGCAGCCTGGGAACCAGCAATCCTGCAAAAGGGGTTGGTGGCTGGAGCATCTTCATGGAGCGCTGCTGGGAGAAGTGATGCTGAACTCGCCCCTTCAGTGTGACATGTCCCTTCCATTTGGGGGTGACTTTATGGGAAATAGGAGCACTGTGTGCTTTAGCTCTTGTTATACAGGCTTTGAGCAGGTACAAAAACTGCAAATTGCAGTCCTTTGCAGCCATGAGCACTTTTGTACCATTGAAAAGTCACAACATGGTCTCAACTAGTTTCGTTTCAGGGAAATACTTGGAGACTGCACCTACTTTCTGCTGCCCGTGTCCTTGGGGCCCCCATTTCTGTACCTAAGCTCCACTTCCAAAAAGAACCTCTGTGTCTTCTTTTCCAGCACAACAGAGCATAGCATTGAGGCATTGCTCTTTCTGTGTCTCTCCTGGGTCTGTGCGTCCCAGCTGGTACACCTAAAGCAGGGGATGGGCCCTCACTTGTCACAGAAGGTTCAAAAGACTAATAGATGCATGGAATGGTTGGGGTTGGAAGGGACCTTAAAGATCATCTAATTCCAAACTCCTGCTGTGGGCAGAGACACTGTCCACTAGATCAGGTTGCTCAAAGCCCCGCCCAATGTGGCCTTGAGCACTGCCAGGGATGGGGCATCCACACCTTCTCTGGGCAGAAGCTTTAGAAGATTTGTTCAGGAGATGTTTAATTTGTCACATTCCTCCACCAATGGCTAAGGACCTGCATGAGCAGCTCTGTTGTATTAATTTGGTTTGCAAGAGCATGTACACAAGATAACCAGAAGTGAATGTGGTTGATAGAGGCACAGTGATGTGCACCTTTCTTTTGCTTCTGAGCCACTGAATTCAACATGTAGATTTATGTTAATATTTAGCACTTATATAGTACATTTAATCTCCATAGGCCTGCAGAAACGTGTCTAATTTATACATCCAAATTAATAGAGGTAATCACACATAGCAGTCAGTCTTTTCATCATTTAACCCAATGAGGAATGAAGACTATTTTGTTTGGACTATAATTGCTTATACATACCTGAAAATACCATCCCATATTCTCAGTTCTTTGTAAAAACACCATGGGTTTGCAGTTACAAGAACATTTCAGACAGCTGCATAATGAGTTAGCTTCATTTTTCAACTGAACTGAAAATTAGGAGGCAGATCTCAGTGGGATATCTCCAGAGGAGTTTTTCAGTCAACTTAGATGCTAAATGAGCTAAACCAGTTCATTTTCAAAAATTGTTTGAAAACTATCTTTCAGAAAATAGAGTCTTGAAAGCCTGGTACTTATAATGAGCATGCTTGCAGACCTCTAAGGCAGCAGTCAAACATCCTCATGCTTCATATTATTTATTTATATTACATTTATATTGTCCACACAAACTTCCAGAGCAAATTCAATAGACAGCTATAGTTCAGCCTTGATTATTCAGCCCTGGTTGCTATGGCATCCAAGATGGGAAAGTACCTGCCAGCTCCAGGTGGCTGAGCACACAGGTGGATGAAACATGAGCAGTAATTTAGGGAGCCATGAGGTGGTGTCCTGTGACCAGAAGGTATTGTCCGCGGTTTTTGCAGAAAGGAGCAAGAAGTTGTGAACATTGCTGGGACACCTGGGCTTTATTTAACTACAGAGAAAGAAACAGCCTGTACCAACAGCCTGCACATGTATTGAGAGGTTCTGGTGGTAAGTTATGAAATAATTTAATGATCTATTAAAATTAAACACAAAAATCAGAGATTAGAGGGGGCTGGCTGGTATCACCTATAGTCATGCTCAATAACATCCCGCTCTGATTCATTCCACTCAGATCACTGAGATTATAACGGTTGATGAATAAGGCAGCAGAACTGAGCTTGCAGGTGAAAAACACATACAGTGAGAATTGTAAGACCTGTGAAAAGAAAATCCTTTCTTATTTAGTCTTTGTACTCAGAGCTTGCCCCTTAAAGTCTGCATAATATAATACAGATAGGATCTACAAATTCAATTTTTTTTAGTCTAAACTATGTTCAAGATCAATATTCAAATGCTTTGATTGAATTTTAACTCCCATCCAATTGTCACTGTTTTAAATCACTTTTATAGCAAGAATAAATTTTCACTGAAAGCAGTTTTTTTGCAATAATTCTTTTCCAGTTAAAAAAAGAAAGAACAAGAACAAAGACTACCAAACAAAATACAACTTGTCTAAAATCTCATAAAAGCTCTTACACAAGAATCTATCAAGCCTGGGAAAATATGTGTTCCTTTGTAAAAACATATTTTTCCTTGAAGTCATTGCTAGATTACAAAAGTTCACAAAACACATTGGTATGTCTATGTGTTTATGTAAGACAGACCTCTGTATTTCACTTTCTCATGTCATTGTTGCCTTGACAACTGTATTTTATTGATTAGTAGAATGTATGTAATTTGGTTCAGAGCTGCATCATCTTACAAGGTCATTTTTCTTTGTGAGAAGTTGTTTCATTTTCTTATTCTCTGAGTAAAATTATTCTTCTGATATGAGAAATAATGTTCTTTTGATCCTTTTGGGGGTATTTCTCTGGCTGTACTCAAAACCCAACAGAATTTGACAAATGCTAGCTGATAAAGTCAGTAAATACATTTCTACTGATACATGCATTTCTTACTCAACTTCTTTTGCTGCATATGTTAACCTAGTATCTAATCTGTAACTTCACTGGCAACCAACTGCAGACTCTATCCATGCAATTCCAGCTATTACATACCTTCAGGGTGCTTTTCCTCCAGAGATCTGAAGTTCCAAGTAGTAACACTTCTCAGGATCTCTTTGAAATAGATATTAATATAGAATTTATTTGACACTTAGATAAGCTGTGATGTAAAAAGCTTCCCCCAAAAAGTAAATAGTACTGAGAATAGCTTCTGAAATTGAACTCTTACACCCTTATTGTACCCGTTGTGGGTTTGTCAGACCTATGGGTTAGTTCCTGACAGAGGACTGTATCATTTAGCAAACCAGTTGTCCCATTACCAGTCCTATTTCTGTGAGTGCTGGTCAGGTTTATGAAAAGTTTTGGTCCTGACCTGAAGAATTTTCCTTTTCACACCAACCAAGCAGGGGAGAGGATGGAAGGAGTAGGCAGGATGCTGCGTCGGTTCAAATGGTGCCATGGACTGATTATGTGCACAGCTGGAGGATTCACATATCTAGGTTTGCCAGATTTCCTCTGGCTTTGGTTTTGCTCTTTCCCCCTGTGTTTATTTGTCTCATCGTTCATGAGTATCACAGGAGCCAAGAGCAGTCAGGGTGTGCAGCTTCCTGGATGAAATGAGACAGGGGCACAACAAGAAAAAAAATAGGCCAAGGAGAAGGAGGAAGAGTACAAATAATGGATGGGAAAGTAATGAAGGTCAGCCAGATGTTGATGTAAAAGCTGTCCTTTTTTTTATGTACAACTGAAAGCATAGCCATCCCTACAGTCCTAATATTAACAATTTACAAATTACAGCAGTGATTGTATTTAGATGTCATACAGAAGGTAAATGATGGGAATGAGTTGTCAACACACATAGGAAAACAAGTCTGAAAATCTCTAGCACTTTCTTTAAATATAATAGTTCCTGACAATTAAATATCCCATTGGTTGCTATCTAAATATTTATCTTCAGTGAAATTACAAGAAATCCGCAGTCAGAGAAAACCCACGCTCTTCTGTTCTCTGTTGTAAAAATTAAATTATGTTCTATATTTGAAAAAATACTTGGTTCCTGGGTCTATTCTATTGTATTTTTCTGGGTAATTTTGAAAAAAAAGAAAGAGAAAAGAGTCTGCCATTGATGGCAAGCAGGGACAAAGGCACTGTTTCCAGATTGAAGTTTTGGAGATTGTTTACAGTTCTAAGTCAGAGACCATAATGTAAAATAATGGTTTTAATCTTTTGGATTAAAACATTCAGCAACAGGTCTTCCTAGCAACAATGCCCCACCTAACACAGAGCCTCATTTTCTTGCAAGGATCCTGCAGTCTTGCATGGATTTTCTAGGTCAGTCGTTGGCAGCAACAACACTAATTTATTCCAGATGAAAGTCAGGCCCACTATAATTAGCAATACCACGGTATTTGTCTGAAAAATCACAAAACAGTGGCATTTGCTAGAGAGACTATGTGTCTTGTGGAAAACCCACTTCATTTAATTCAAGATTTAGGTACCTGGGGTTAAGGAGATGGTCCAGTAAATTTGTCACAATTGCTTGTACAGTCTAAGGGCAGTTGCTTACTGAAGATCTAAGGAGGAAGATCTCTTCCCCCTCTCCATCTATCCATCCATCTATCCATCCATCCACCCATCCACCCACCCAAGGATGATTCAGTCTGCCTCATCCAAGTAAATACTTCTTCCACTGGGATTATAGAGGAACAATAGGAAATAAATGCTGGCAGCTCCATGCAGTTGGGTTTTACTCATTTGAAGATGGATGTGACTTATCTTCCTCTTGCATAATAGCCCAAGAATTAGAGCACTCCCCTCAGAGAGAGGCAGTCCTGAACTCTACTTGTTGCGAGTGTGTTGAGCTCACATCTCCTACATTTAACTCAAGAGATAAATTCCTCCCTTTGTAGGATGACCATCCGTAAGTCTCCATGCTTTTTGTTTTTTATCCTTTCCTTTTCTGCCTGTCTGTGAGGACTGTAAGCTCTGCAGGGCACCAGCTAGTTTGTCATTAAACATTTAAGCATCACTGACTGTTGCAAGGTTCTGATTTTGGCTTTGTAGTGAAATATAAATGATGACAACAGTTGTGCAGATTTGTCTCTTCACACCACAAAAATGCTGAGGAAAAGCTTTGTTCTTGTGAATACATTACATATTTCTGGCTGGTATGGATAAAATTTGGGCTTTGTACAGCTTTTTGTTGGGAAATGGTTTGTGAAACAGTGGATGGGTCTGCAGAGATGTTGGATTTGATGTGTATTTGGGGAATTGCTGGTTGCTTGATGGTTTGATATGGCCATGACTATGTGCTCATTTTTGTTGTCTCTCCTAGAGACATTTGTGTTGGAACTTGGTAGATCTGTAGGACAGGGAAATATGATGCTCCAAGACCCTTTCTTACAAATTACTTTTAGGAGATTTTTTGGACGTAGGCATGTATATACATATCTCAGGGCAGGGGTAGGCTGCAGAGGTCTTACTGAGTGACACAGCCCCTCACTATCTTTTCTCTTTGAATTTCTAAAGAAGAAAGTAGTGTGAGGGCGGCACAGATGGGGCTGAGAGCAGTGTGGGGACACTGTGCTGTGGGGACATTATGTGGTCACTCCTGCAACACTGGCGAAGAATGCAGCAGTGATGTGTTCCTCTTATGAGTCATCCTGGAGCTGCCAAAAATTGGAACAGCCCATTACCCAGGAATGACTAGTGGTTGACCTTTATTTCCATCTTAGACATTATTGTAAAATTGAGTGAAATGAATTTCTGCTTTCTGAGCTCTGACATCAGTGCAGCCTGGTTTCCTACGAATTTGGATTCCTTTCCCCCACCTCACTGAAAACAAGTCCTTCCCGTCCTCCATGTCACTTCCCAGATCTCTCTCGCATCCCTTAAATGTTTGCAAGAGAAGTGGTACAGACACTGATGCTGATGCAGAATGTTGTGTACTCTGCAGCCAACTGTCTGCTGCTTCTCAGCATGCACAGTGGGTCACCCCACAAATGCCTTTCCCGTACTGGAGTGCTAATTTTTATACTTTCCTCTGCTCAGCACCAGCTTTTCTAAAATGTAATATCTTTGAGACATGGCTTCTCCTGTCAGATTCGACTGAAACTGGCCTGTAAATTCTGACATTGTTTTTGGGGGCAGGAGAGTGTCCCAGAGAGACAGATGGTATGAATATTATTTCTTTAAGAAGCAGTTGTACAAATATACTTTAATGCATGCATAAATTAAAAGACTTATGAAGAAATTAGTGGGTGAAGCTCTGTGAGTTGTGTTGTGAAGGGAGACATAAAAGGAATATATTTTTAGGTTTCCTGTAAATGTTTTTAATTATTATAGTGAAAAATGGTTAAGCAATTCAACAATTGAGTTGCTTCTCCATCATGAGGAAAATGTGGGACTCACCCTGCTTGTTCATCCCTAATGTGTTCCAGCCCAGGCAGTGATGAATTTGGTCTGAACTTATCAAGCATAGTAAACACCTGTACAGCTCACAGATGGTTAACATTATATCAGTACATGAAACCTATGAAGTGACAATTGTTTTGGTCATCTACTACTTTGCAACTTTTAGAAGGGGCAAACTATTAGAAGTGTTATCAAATCTATGTGCTCATTTTATTAAATAACATTTAAGAGATAGATAAAGTCAGATTTGGAAGTCCAGAGTCTGCTTTTTAGAAAAAGAACGTAGTTAGGATATAAAATTCTAGTTAGTGGCTAGTGCAGGGTTTTCCAGTAGAAACCTACTTGAGAAGGTGTATGGCAGAATGGATCTAAAGAACTTACAAATTTTGTACATTTATGGATAAAACAATTAATAAATAAATATTAAATAAACAATGGTAAAACCCCACATTAAAGCTATTTATTACATTTCAGTCTTAACATTCCTGAGGTCTCATTTGGGATGCTGTCATTTCTCATTTTTTCATCTCCTGAAAGCAATATTTGCCTTAGGGGGATGGTATCCTTTTGATAAAAATGAGCTGGTGCTACTGGTCTCATGGTTAATTGCTGTCCTTCAAGCAGCTCCCTTAGCATTCAGCCCTTAAGGCTACTTTAGAAGGGCCTTTACGTTTACCACAGATGCCCTGATATCTTCCAAAATGATGGAGGAGAGCATTTTGCCCTTTTCATTTTGAGGCGTCTTGGAGACTTTTGAGGCCAATTGCCAGATGTGATTAAAAGTTAATGAAACAGAATAATTGTACCTCATCCCCTTGACAGACACTTGAGTAAGAGCTTTTTCTAAGACTACTTTTCTAAATTATTCTTTTTGCATCTCTATTTTTCTCTCATCTGACCACAATGACATCTTCTTTACCATTAAAAATGGCAAACAATAGTAGAGGACATTTGAGGATTTTTTCCTTGCAGTTCCCTACAAATTCTGTTTGGATTTTGTTCCTCACACATAGGATGAACTATCAAGACAGACTGTAAACTGAAACATGAAACTGAGGTATTAAGTGAGGAAGGAGATCTGCTGCTGTTTAGTGCTACAGAAGATGTCTTTGGTAAAGCTCACTCTCAGTGTGTGCAAGCTGAAACATTTCCCAAAAAATAATCTGTTTTTTTGAGATAAGCCTACACTGCCTTCCTTCAAAGCATGTCTGTATGGGAAGAGAGACTAAGTATCATCTTTTCTGTGTTCTACTACCTCAGCCTTCAAATATTCTAAAAGAAAGGAAGTAGAAAAGCATTCTTTGGGGAGGAGTGCGGTCTCTGCATTGATATTTTGGAAGGTTATTGGGGAAGATCAGTGCTCAGGCCCTAAGATTGAAAAAACCCCAATAATTTGACCAAATAAATTAACTAATACTAATTAATGCTTCTTTACTACTTTACAGGTGCTGCAGATTGCAGACACCAGTTAAATGTAGAGACTTGGTTATACATAGAGAGATTTTATTCTTTGAATTCTGTCAATTTTTTTTCAAAGGGCTATAAATAAGCAAGTATATACTTGACTGAATATCTTTCTTTGTCAAAGCAGAGAAACACAGTCATCATTGTCAGTGAACTATTTGCAAAGTTTTAAATGCAAAATATTTTAGGGCTAAATGCTGATTTTTTTACTGATACTAAACAGGAATGTACTCTTCAGGTTATTTATTAGTGGTGAAAGTGTCTAGTGTTTGATAAAAATATTTATTCTGAAATATTGTTTTGGAGAGGCATTTATCACTAAGAATATAATTTAGGGATTTTTTTTTTTTTGGAAGAACATACTCCTGGCTGGTCCGACACACTTTTTGTTCATTGTGTGGATAACCATGGGCTATTTAGAAGACAGTGTTTGCCTGACACAAATATTGCTCCCTTGAGAGCAGACTTTCATGATAATTCATCACATTATCATGGCATGAGTACGTACAGTTACTCAGAGTCATTGCAGTTACGTAGTTCTCCCAGCAGGATACTGTTAAATAAACAATGTTATTTGAGGAATTGGCAATTCCCTCTTCCATGCTTCACCCAAAGTATATTCTTAGCTTTTCATTCACTGGTGGTTTTGCTTTCCTGGAATCCGCTCTTCTGCCTTCTGAAACTCACAATTGTGCAGACCCCTGATCCAAACAAACCTGTGATAGTTTGGGGAGATCTGCACTTTTGTATTCATCAGACAAAGGGAGGAATAACAAGTCTGAGCACTGCAGGTGAGGTTATCATCCAGCAGCCCATATGCACCATTTCAGCATTGTGTGAAATGGCACCATTTCTGTGAGCAGGGATGCAAATGGTGCTGAGATGCCAGCATGGCAGAAATGTAAGATACTGCTTGCAGGAAAAGAAGAGCAGTTTATGGGGTTTCTGCTATAGGTGTGGCAATCCAGAGGTAGTTAAGTGCAAGGTCTGGAAAAGTAAGCACTGCCTTCTAGGCACACACTGCTCAAGTTAATGTCTCCTCCTGAGAACAGAGCTGGAACTGTGTCATCAAAACATCAACTTTAGCAAAGAGCTGTAAATTTGCCACCTAGCCGGTTTGAGACCAAAGCAACCTGTTTAGTCAGGTGTATCTCAGAAATTGTCCTGAATCCAGGATTCCTCTAAGGAAGAGTAAATATTAGTCCTACAGGTTTTGACAGAGAGTGGATTAGATGAACTTTCACTCTCCACTTTGGCCTTATTTTCCATGGTTTATTTCATCTTCTTAGATGAAGTCTTTTTAAAATAAAAATTAGCATGGCCATCCTTGGGAGGAGAAAAAGCCAACTCTCTTTGTTTTAATGTTTTTCAAACTGGTCATTCTACAGGATATGGCTGCAGTTATTATCAGTCCCAGTACATGAGTCAGATGGTGGCATTATCAAGTTATTCCTTTCTCTGTGTTTGCATAAGATCCAGTGAAGAAAATGTGACTGCCCTCACAGGCAGTGGAGTTCAACGTTTTCCTAAATTCAGTGACAGAGCACATGGAGGAATGAAATTTGACAGAGACTCACTGAAGTATCCTGAGCATTAGTGGGATAGCTGTGAAACGAAGACAGTAAAAACCACAGTTGGAGAGCCAGAAGGAAAAGATACTTGTGAAAATAAAACCAAAAAGGAGCCCAGCAGTAAGGAATTCTCTATTTTGTTGAAAATACAGGAGAGATTAAGAATGTGTGGTTCTTTTTCAGATCTGCTTCTTATGTAAATAGTACAATGCATGCCTTATGGCACAATACAGCAAAGCAAGCATGGAAATAAATGTTAGACACATTTAGGTGCAGTGATTTCAATGACAAAAATCTGTTGAAAATTTTCATCAGAAGAACAACCTTATTCCTTAAGACAGTGTGAAACTGCACAGTTGGACCCCTTACAACAGGAGTTTAAATTTATCTTTTCCTCAGAAGAAAATTACTTTACATGTATCCTTTGATTGTAATCTAGGTTACAGGAATATACTGCTGTAAAAATATAGCATTACTGGAATTTTCCAAGTCCCAAAATAATTTACTGTCCAAATACATACTTTATCTGATTAATGGCTTCATAGCCATGTCTAAGCCAGTAGTGCCAAATAAAATTTTCTTTACTGTGATATGTATGCAGTTCTTTTTAAGGTATTTGGAATGATGTCTAACATTTAAATTAAGCAAAAGTTTCCTTCTAAAAATATTCAACTATAGTTGTATTTTTAATGTGTAATTTCATCTTTTACATTTTTAAAGTGTAACTTCATTTCTTACAGTATCAGTGCTCAAACATATCTATGATATGCTTAACAAAATCAAGGACCCAATATATGCAAAAAACATGAAGTCATGTCCTACAAGGACAGTTTTTTCCTTAATATCATGGTGAAAGTAGTTTTCTGTACTTCAATAATTACCAATTCCATTCAATGAACGTCTCTCAAGAAAGCAATCAGACAAAAAAAAAAAAAGGTGCATTTGCCCTCAGCTTCCCATATTTGAGCAGGTTCCTGACACCTATGTAGAAATGTGTAATTGAAAGGACATTTGCATAAATTCCATTTAGTAAGGATGCATTAGCTGATGCCAGTGAATGTGAGGACACTTTATCAAACAGTAAATAGCAATGCATGTCTAAGCATTGATTAGTTAATGCAGACATTGTCAGAAGAATTAAATAGACCATGATGTCCTTTTGTTCTTTCTCTTTATTTAGTAGAAAATGCTGTTGCTTTCTAAATCTCCTCAGGGTCTTTAATAAAGAAAGATGTCTTCACTTAATTTTGACAGCTGCGTAATTGGGGTGCTAAATCATCCTCAGGATGTAATCAAAATTATTCTACTATGTAACAATTCTCTGGGTTTTCTACTTAGTTTAGAGCAGAAGGGAGAGATTTTGGTAATTGCAATCTCTTGTATTGCCTTAAAAGTCAAGCATTGATCATTATAATACAATAGTTATATTGTAGAAGATCTCCAGGTCACTTGTAAAGAAACGTAATTCAAAATTCAGAATAACCCCTGTAGTAGATATAGTTCCAGCGTAGGAAAATCTGATCCACAAAGACAGTTTAATAGAATTATAAGATTTGGTTTGCCAGAATCAAATCACAAACCAGCATGAGAATCTAGAAAAAAAAAAAAATCACTAAATCTGACACCCAGTCATGACTTTACCTACATAAAATGCATCAAATAACTACCTGAACTCTAGACTCTGTTTCTAAAAAGTCACAGGATCTGTGCACCAACACTTTCCATGCTTAATGGGAAGGTGATAGCAGTGACTGTGAAACTGAGGCTTTGTTCCCATGCAGAGATGGGATCTAAGAGGGAGACCCCAGACTGGGATCTCACCACCTCCTGCCCTTCCCTGCCTGCTGATAAGTCTCTTGGCCTTAACCCCACAAGAGCAAATTGATATATTTCTTCTGGTTTCAGATGTTTCTGCTTGAAGGTTGTGAAGTTTCCTTTATCCTAGGAAATTCTGAGAAAAGGGCAGTGATCCCAACACCTTTACGGTTTCAGCCTTTGGTCAAATGCTATGGTCGCTAGTGCACACATCAACTGAATCAGATTTCCTGGATTTATTCTAAGAACAACAGTAGTGCAGGACTCCAACCTAAAGTCATATGCTAAGTAGGAGGGATTTCAGCTACTGTTATCCCTTAGAGTTATGCCGAACTGCTAATTCAAGTGCCCAGTGCATGGTAACTGCCTGCAGTGCCACTCTGCAAAGGAGCAACTCAGCTTAGAAGTGGTGCAGAGAGGTAGATGGAAGTTCAGCCAAGGCAGGTGGCTTGTGGACACTGCGGCTTCCTCCTGGAAATGACCTGCCCATGCTCTCTGAGAACATTTTTCCTGCAAACAGGCTATATGCTAATTTCTTGATACACGGTCAATTTCCAGTGTATAATAGCACTAATGACCTTGACAGAAAGCGTTTCCTAGGGATTAATAACCATTTGAGATTTAATGACCTGAGGCTGTGCCTCAGGCCATCAACTCCTTCAAGCTGCTCATTAAATTCTTAGGGTACACAGTCTGCTTCAATCACTCCTGCCTAAGCATTTTCTCAGTGTCACCTAATAACAGTATTCTCCCTGAGGTATTTCCTCTTCAGAGGCCCTGGAAATGTGTTAGTCCTTAAGACTTTTGGGAAAATAACTCATCATTAATTTTTTAGGTGATTTGTGTTTCAAGTCAGAGCATTTACTGAGGCTGTCACTGAGCTTTTGGTGAGCAGAACTCAGTAAAAGTGAGACAGTTAAATTCATAAATTGCACCTTGAAATATAAACTATTTGTTCTAGTTGCTTACAATCTCATAATATAAATCAAGAGCCGGTAGCCTCCAGCACCCAAACACTGGTGGTTCAGCCAAAGGTAACTTATTTGAGAGGTGATTTTGGACAGGTTACCACTTTCTAGCAAAGACTGGCTTCATACTAAAAGTCACCCCAAATTCAGATCTGTGCAGAAGGAACAATATAGAGCAATGCTGCTTATTGGAGGAGAAATGCTCCAACAAGCAGTTTCTCACCGATGAAATCATAAGTCAAAGATGGTGTACTGTCCCATGTTATGGTACATACTTGTGAAGGGTGAACTTGTTTTTCTGTTAAAGATTTTCATTTAAGAGAACATTCTTCCCATATTCAGATGGCACCAAGCACAATTGGATCTTAGTTAAATCTGCTGCTGTGGTGTTACATCGTGTTCCCTGTTTATTTGTGTAAGAGTGTGGCGCAGCATGCCAAATAGGCATGGCACAAACAAATCGCTGTGTCTTCCCAGAGTTTCAAAACTGAGAGAGAAGAAAATGCCTGGGGAAGAAGGCAATCAGCAACAGTTGTGGGAAGCTGATACAGGAAGCACGGGGCAGGGTGATGTGTCTACAAATCAGTTATATTGTCTTCACATCAATTACAAGAATCTTCTGGTGAGGCTCTGCCAGGATCACATTCTCACATTAGTCCCTGTTGTGCACTGAGCAATCAGCTCCCTTGTTATGTCTGGGGAGAACTAGGAACAGGGCTCTTAGGGAGCTGGAAAGTGGAGATGCCTACCCCACTGTCTGGGAAGGCCTGCCCTCAACCTGAGTTTAACTTGGAACCAGCCCTGTGCTTTGAGCTAACATCTTTGTCCAGAGGCTGCCCACATATTTAGGGAAAGAAAAGCATTTTGCTGGCAAATTCTAAAAGTTTAAAGTGCTGGGAGTTGTTTATAAGCTTCAGATACTTCATCTTATAAAACAATTAAGAAAACCTGGATACCAAGAATGTATAGTATCAACTGCAGCGGGGGAATCTTATAACAGGAGCTTAATTCTAGTGAGAGATACATATAACACATGCATACATACACATATATGGAATATGTACATAGAGATATATATGGAATCCAGCAGATGAATTGTTCATCAATGAGGCATTGTGGTGATTAGGGGGTGAGCAACATAAGTACTTGGTTGTTTATGTTTCAGATTAGTGGATTTTGAGGTCAGGTAGCTAATCCCATGATATGCTTTGTGTGGGAAATACATGCTGTTTGTGGTAAACATGGAGCACCTACACAGGAATGTTCCTACACAAATCTCAAATCCCATTGCAAACATGGATACAAATCGCTACACCACCACTGCAAATGGTGAATATCAGGTGCAAATAAGTGGAATTAGGGACCTCAAGTCACACTGTCCATTAACAGGATGTGCCTCAAAGAAGAATCTCATTGGAAATATCTTTAGCTTTATCTGCCTGTACGTCCCATAATCTCTGTATGGACCATAGAGAAGAATGAGCTCTTTCTGTGCACAAGCCATTTTACCTCTTTCACACAATAAGAGAAATCTTTCAAAAGAAGTACCTCCTTCTCTCCCTAGCCTCCTGTAGCACCTGGGATTAATAGTTCCAATGCAGTTGCAGATAGGTGAGATGATTTCTATTCTTTATATCCGAAAATCCCCATGAATGTTAATAAATATTCTGCATGCAAGATGGAAGGCAGGTCATCTAGATATTTAAGTTCTGACATGTCCTATTGAAGGCTGTTTTATAAAACCAGCCCCTCTGCTGAGAGCCCTCTGCATGTTGTGTGGAACATGTGGGTGTGCCACCGAGCCAGCTCTGCTTCCTCTGGCTGCTGTTGGTTTGAAACAAGCATGCCACATCATTCCCATGTAGATTTTAGGTATAGGAATACAGCTCTGGTTGGAATTTCCTCTCTAAAGTCTACTGAGAATTCAAATGAGAGCCAGATGAGTTTTTTCCTGTTCATTTAGAAGAAAAATGCAAAACATCATGAGAAACTTTAAAACTCCAACACTCCCTGAAAGTCCTCACCACAATAACATTTTCCTGAAAATGTGCTTTCCAGTGGGATTTGAGCTTGCAGGTGATAAGCATTCATTATGTTTTTCTACCCCCAATGAGGAAAGGCCAGATTGGTAAACAATGAATGAAGGAAATTCTTTGAACTACATCTAACGAATAGTAGCTTTGTAGTCTCAGTTTTGAGGCTACTTTTAGCAACCTCAAACTGGCTTTGGCTTGGAGTTATGGAAAGATTAATGAAAGCCCCAGCTCTCTTCCCAAGATCAGTGTCAGCCAATGGAACATCACAATTATAATTTTCACCTTTTGGCAGTGTTGCCTTCCCTGCACATCCTCCAGTGCAGGTAAAGCAGTGGCTTCCAGGCTGATTTGTTTGAGTTATTGTTTGTCCTTAAAGATGAAGCTGTACCAGAAAATACAGAACTGTAATTTTCAGTACATCAATGCAATTCCTTAGCAATAAGTAAGCTTTCAGAGCCTAATGCCATGGCCACAGAATACTGTGGGTAATGGGTTTCTAACAACCATTACAGTGTAAAAAAACCACTGCAAAATGCAAAGCATCAGGCAAAACATCATGAGAAACTTTAAAACTCCAAAACTCCCTGCCAGACATAGTCCATCTCCTAAATCAAAATACCTTTATCATGTCTTCAGTTTCCACCAATGGTTTTAGAGCAACATGTGGGCTCTAAGGTGGTTCTTTGCTGTCTTTAACTGCCATTTTGCTGAGATTTCATATTCAGATTTACTCTTCTCCTTTCAAAAATTGAGCTGGGCATTTTTTTATGGTAAATCTGTAGGAGAGTCCATCTTTTCTAGGCAGCTGCCTGCTTTCTGCTTCTGTTTCTGTCTGGAGAATAACTTATCTCATCATACTTCTGGCATATCTAAGGCTACACCCTGCCAAAATCTGAAAGTGAAATAAACCATCAAAAAATGTCAGATTCTTAAAAGTGCAGACCAAGGTCAAGTCTAGAAAAAGAATATGCCTGGAAAAAAGTTTCCTTCAATGCATACACAACCAAATTTCAATCTTTGTGTTTATCTGCATATCTGTATGTCATTATTGTAGCTCTGGACAGCCAAAAATGTCTCATGTCCTCAGCACATACTTTCATTCTCCTGACCTTGAGGGGACATAAACCCAGGGCAGCCCTGGAACTTCATGGAGAACATCTGGAGATGGGGAAGGGCTGATCCCAGAGGCAGCATAGCAGCTGGCAGGAGCTTCCCTCTGGAGCAGGTCTGAGTGGCACTGTGCCCATGGGGACAGCTCCCACCTTGCACTCAAGGTGACTTCCAAAGGAGGGATGTGTCCTCACACACTTCTTCAGGGCAGCTGCTGTTGTTCAGAGACTTCTCAAGGACCAAATGCAAATTTGGTCAAAACAAATTGAACCTCAGGCCCCAAGATTTTGAATAGCAGCCATCTCTCATCTCTTCTTTAAACAGGGTGTTTAAATGCTTTGCAGAATAACAGAGTGAGGCATGCTGCCTTCCATCTCCTTAATCCTCTGTAAATTTACTTCTAACAGCTACTGCCAAAATACAGTATGGCACTTGCACAGCACATGCTTCTTCAGTGATGAGCACAAAGCAGCTTCTGTTCAGAAGGAATATGTTGCAAGCCCATGAGTGACACATTGTGAGTGTTGAAGATTATGAAACATACTCTGAAACTGAGCAAGCCATAAACACTTCATTTTTCAGAAATAGTCACATTACCTCCGTCATTGTGCTTGGCAAGTGTGTGTGTGCAGGCTTGGTGCATCCACGTAGCACACGTTGAACAGGCATCAAGTGTTAAACCCATGGTGTGCCAGCCACACTGTGGAGTTCAGAGGAAATATTTCAAATATGCACTTCAGCACTCTTTTCAGTTTTTTATAAAAACCCACAGTCTTTATTTGTTTATTTTCTCTTTGCTGGCCTCTCTCTTGGACTAAACTGACCTTAAATTATAGCATGGACTTATATTCATTGATCTCCTGGTGAATGCTCTCTAATTGATCCAGAATCAGGTCATGGCTTAAGGCAACTTCTGACTCTGGGTAATATCTGCTGGAAGAGCAAGTGTTTTGTGTCTGTCTGTGGGCAGACTAAAAAAAATACCTCCTGTTTAAGAGGCCACTGGTCTGTTAAAGTGGTAAAAGAAGACAAGCTCATGCAAGGTAGCTATGTGACCCTCATGGATTTGAGCATAGTATTTGACCTTCATACTTTGAGCATAGTACACACTTCAGCATATGGAGCCTAACAATTTTGCTTCCTAAGGAGGGAAGAATAATTTTTCCATTTTTAAAGTGAAGTGTAAGTGTTAAGCGATGTGTCTCATTTCCCACCAACAGTCTAGCTGGGCAAGGCATTAGTCATTTACTTTCCAAATATCTAGCTGCTAGCACTGTCTAGAGACCAAAGCATCTTTGCCCACGGTCAGACCAGTAATGATTCAGACGAGTGAGAATGTGCTCTCGGCAATCAGAGCAAAGGGACTCCATCCATGAGATGGCAATTGACACTATCCAAGTGACTTCCCATTAACTATGGGAGGATTAAGAAATAGTTGAAATTCATCCAGCAAGTTAAAAAGTGACAGGGTCTGTATTTCACTGACATTTGCAGAGCCAACCCTTCTGTATTCCTCCTGTTATCCAGCAAGAGACATTGACATGAAAATAGGAGGCTTGTGCTTCTTTGGTAGCTTTGGTGTCTCCTGACGGGTACCCCACAGATCCACTCTCTGGCACCAGCAGGGAGCAAGCACTGGTAGGTCTCCAGCCTTCCTGTTGTCTCCTTCCAGGCTAATATATGGAACATAGCTGAAGGCCAGGGTCTGGCTTTACAGAGTGATAACTGCAAACATCTAACTTATCTAAGCTCTTTCATGCTATTTGATAAAAGAGCAATTTATGTCTTTCCTGCTTGTTGCTAAAAATAAGAGGAAAAAAGTGTAGAGAGTTGTTATTCCTGGGTGGTGTGCTAATTAGCTCTATGCTAACTCTGCTTCATGGCTGGCAATGATTATGGTCAAGTAATTACAGGGTTCCTATGAATCTGGCTCCTGTTTGCTCTGCAGTGTAACAGGGGTAAGGAAATGAGAAGTGTCAGTACTATGGATACCCAGTGTTACTTCTGCCATAGCAGAATGTCCTTTTATAGGAAACAGTTATCTTGCACAATGGCTTATTAGATGGAAACAGGCCTAGGTGAGCTGCAGAATGGAAAATCAGTATTTTTGCTACATTAAAAGTCTGTTCTCTACTTGGAGAGAACATAAAAACCCCCACGGCCTTCTATTTAAAAATGTATGGAAAGGAAACTGAGGACTTCAGCCAAAAGGCTAAAAATAATAACTGTACCATCATAGCCAAGTTGTCTGTTCCTTCTTTCCTCCAGTATGAATGAATAAATGTTTATGAACAGCTATCATGTAAGAATTGTTTTAGCCTGTTTTCTGTGTGTTGCTCTGTAGCCATATGGATTGCAGCTTTCATTGTAAAAGGGAATGAACAAAAAAAATCTAATTATTTGTGTGAAAAAAATCATGGAAGTGTGTTGGTTCACATGTCCAAAACATTTGATTTCATTAGTAAAACCGCTGTTTCTGTATCATCCCTTTGGTTGCACAAAAAAAAATTTAGATATGTATGTGCTGGAGTACACAAAAATGTCTGCAGCCACCTGGTAGTAGAAGACAGGACTGGGTAAATCATAATCCAGTGTGCTTGGAGAGGTAAATGAGAATTAAACACTTTGAACATCTTTAAAATCTGCACCCTAGCAGTTTAGAAATTTAAATATCCTTAAAATTCTGGCCCTGGATATTGAAAGTTATCTGTAACTGTTCAGTAAAATTAAATAAAATTTCCATCACGTGATGGATGATGGAAACTGAACAGCTGTCTGAGCAGTAGCTCCACTGCTCTCTAAAAAAGAACCTTAATTTGACTTTCCCACGTTAACACTGTTTACATGTTAGGGAAAATTGTTTGAAAGGCACTTTCGTAAAAATGGGTGCTTTTGTGAAAGCAGAGTGAGGAAAGATGTTCTTTTTTTAGTAGGTGAGTAATTGTTTCCTTTAATCTCTTTGTTTTTTCTCATGACTCTACAAAGATCAGCACACAGCCATGTAATTAGTGGCTCTGGACTAGATCATGCTGAAACACCCACTGGTGTGACTCCACTGTTCTTACAGCACTGAATAGTCAAAGCAAAGGGTAAAATTTAGTTCACAATAACATCTTTCCGTAAGCATATGTTATTTCTTTCATCACTGAAATAATTTTAAAAGTTAGTTGAACCATCAAACAATGGAGGTCATCTGGCCCAACCCCTGCTCATGGCAGAGCCAGCTTACCACGTCACATCTGGCACTGCCACAGGATCAATCCAGCTCCAAAAAGTATTCCAAGTTCACAATATCCAATAAAAGAAAATAATAATTTGCATGGGGTAATAATTTACTGATTTTTTCGTTTCCTCAGAGTCACAAAAGACTCTATGGTGTTTTAAAGTCATGGTAGCTTTCTTTAGTAATGTTCTTACAGAAAATAGCAGCTGGAATAAAGCAATAAATAGATATGGGTGTTTGATCCTCTCAGAAATAATAATCAAACAGTAGCTATCCACAAATAAAGTTAACCTTCATTTTATAAATGATTTTTCACTACAGTCTCGAGGCATGATAAGATGTTAATAATGTTGATATGCTTCAATGGCAACAATAGTGGTATGGTTGTGAATCAAAACAAGACATCTGGGTTTGTAGGTACAGGTCTTGGCTGTACTTTCAGGATAATGTCAACCCTCCTGCTCCTGGATTTTAAGTAGATGACAGTTTCTTACAAAATGTGTGAATAAGTCACCATCTGCTGTTTGGGGTTCTTTTTCAAAGAAATACACTGGATGTCTTTCTCTATAGGCCCTTGCATGAAAAGAGGTAATAAGGAAACAGTGGGATCTAAAACCAGATCTGCTTGTAGTGTTAATCAGCTGATAACAGCAGATAACACTGATAACACCCGGTGAGAGCTCAGCACTCTGCATTGCATTCGCTCTGCACAAGACATGGATTTGGACCTCAGTTTTGAATATTTGAACTCTGCTCTATGTGCTGTGTTTTATCAATGTTCCTTGCACTACAAATTACTCATCTCACACAGAACTGCAAAAGAAAGTGTTTTAATTTATGACAAACAAGACCTGTGAAGTCTTTTTTATTAATACATCAAAGTATTATCTCCAAGGGGAGTTACTTTCATATTAATGTTCAGTGTTTAATATAAATTCACAGCATGAAGACCACCTCAGATGGGTAGAGTTTCTCTGATGTATATCTGATTGCCTGTATGTAATTTGAACATCTACAGAACATGAAGGGCATAATCAAAGAATAATTAATATGTTGATAAGGAATTACGTTTTGTTCTACTTATCTGCTTAATTCAGAGAGAAAGTTTATGATGACAATATCTATCTTTTGGGGTATTGTTTATATTTTCATTCAAATTATAACATGAAGCATTCTCTGCATGCCATAGTGCCTTTCATCTGCCGAGCTCCAATTACTGTCTGACCAATTAACTTCAGTATTGCACACATGCAAACCACGTTGGGTATTGTGGAAAATGTAAGCAAGGCATTGAAGTCTGAAACTTGACCTCCAGTTAAGGATACTGAGCTTGAAAACCCTGATTTCCAGAGACATTAAATTTTTGTATTTAATTGGGGTTACGAATACACATGAGAGTCAAAACTAGTGATCAGACCAGCACTACATCCTCTTGGGAGCCCTCTGAATGTCAGGGCACTCCAGAGACATCTTATATGCTGCCTGAGGTCAGGCTGTCTGGAAGTCTCCCCTAGCCTTGCAAGAGGTGACATTTTCAAAACCTTGCAAGGACAGAGGGTGCCTGCAAGCTACATGTAGTGGGGTCCATCTGCTGCATCCAAATTCAATCCAGATCTCAAGGGCAGAGCACCAGACAAAACACCTTGGGCACTTTATGTGCAGTGAAGAGACATACCTTATGTACAGATTGAAGAATTTACTGCTGTAGTGATTAAAGTATTCACAATCTAATAAAAGAGTTGGTCCAGCTACAAAGATAATAACACTTATAATTCCAAGTGTAAAGTTATGGCAAGTTTCCAGTAGTGGCACAGTTGGAATTGATACATATATATACTTCCTATTAGCTGTTCCTCTCCTTGGTGTTGTTCTTGCCCTTCCTGTGACTTTCTGGGCTCAAAAATCAATAGTGCTAGTTTTCCTCAAGATGAAAAGAGGTGTAGAGGAGCTTAGAGTGAGTCTTCATCTGAAATTCTTCACTAAGGAAAGTATGGTGTTGCTGATGTAGATATCTTCCTCCTTATTGTTGGGTCAGTTCAGGGTTATTTTTACACACTTCTTGAAATAGTCAGACTCACTGAATGGTTGAGGTAGGAAAGCACATCTGGAGGTTATCTTGTCCAACCCAATTGCTCAAGCAATGCCACCTATAGCCAAATGTGTCCAAGTGGCTTTTGAATATCTCCAAGGATGAAGCCTCCACCAGCTCCCTGGGGAACATGTACCAGTGCTTGGTTACCCTTACAGGAAATAAGTGTTTCATGATGTACAGAGCCTTCTGTGTGTCAGTGTGTGCCCATTGCCTGCCACTGGGAACCAGTGAGAACATCCTGGCTCTGCCCTCTTTGCACCCTCCCTTCAAATATTTATCCTCACAGATGAGATTCCACCGAGGCTTCTCTTCCCCACGCTGAACAGTTGCAGCTCTCTTAGCCTTTCTTCATCTCTCAGGTGCTCCAGGCCCTTAATCGTCTTTGTAGCCCTGTGCTGGACTTACTCCAGTAAATCTATATTTTGCTTTTACTGGGGAACCCATAACTGGATGCAGCACACCAGATGTGGCCTCACCAGTGGTCAGAAGAGGGGAAGAATCACCTCCCTTCACCTGCAGTCACCCCTCCTAGTGCAGCCCAGCGTGCTGTCTGCCCTCCTTGGCAGAATGGCCCATGGCTGCTTTGTGTTCTGTTGGTGTCCACCAGGCACCCAGGTTATTTTCTGCAAAGCTGCTTTGTAGTCTTTGGGCTCTTTACTCTTCACCAACAGTGATTCAATAGAAGATACATGACAAGAATATATAGACGACATAAACAGCATGAATAGGTACATATACCTGCAGTTTCACTGATTAGTTATGAATTATGTCTGTAGGTATTGGACTAGGAATGGTACATTGCAAAAATCGCTTTATAACATATCCAGGGAGCAAGAAGTTTTCTGAATACCAGCTGGACACAGTATTTCCCTTTTCAATGTGAGCTCAGCAGCTATTCCAATCTTCAGGCCACTCTTTGGTCCATAATACATGGAAGTTTACATGCTGCCTAGATCTCTTAACTTGGGAACCCAAAGGCAGAAACTTGTAAAAGAAGAGTCTGTTTTCAAAATTTGTCCCATAGTGACTCTAGGAGTCACCAGAAGTTTTGAAATAGATCCCAAGGGATGGGATTGTTACCTCTTCTCTACCTATTTAATAGCGTTTCTTCCGCATTAAAAATACTATATACTTTATATTAGAGTCCTTAAAGACTCACGTTTTCCAGACCATTGTCCAAACACATTTTTTAGTGGGCATGCAGTGCTCATGTATAAGAGCTCTGTTAATTCTCAAGTCAGCAGTTCTCAGTTTTTGAATGACAGGCCAAATAGGTGGGATGGGCAAGGTTGTACTGAAGAATGGGTGGGTGGTACTCAGTCCTCCAAGTCTATATGAAGCCAGGACTCATGGGGGCTGTCAGAAGGCAAGAAAAAGAATATAAATCCTAATGGGGAAGGAGGAGGATATGAAGGGAACCAAGTTCTTAATCACTTTTGTCCATTAGCAATACCAGAGTATTTTTTCTTTAAGACTAAAGGGAGGAGAGCCTGATGTCCTTGTCAGCTCTCTCTCTCTCTCTCTCTCTCTCTCTCTCTCTCTCTCTCTCTCTCTTATATATATATATATATATACATATATAAAATGCAAATTTATTCTATCTCATAAGTCCTGTTAGTGGTTTCAGCTGGATAAAGTATTCTCCTTGTTTCTTGTCATAAACTGCTGCAGCATTCTTTTGTGCAGCTGCTGCATTTCATCCTAATGCAGCTGCACTTTGCACAGGGGTGAAGTGATCCCTATATATAACTTTCTCTTCAGTTTTTGTAACTGTTTAAAGGGCCTCAAGATGAGGTGTGGATTGCAAGCTATTGTTTTATTAGTGTCATCACAAAGTGCTGCATTGTACAAATCAATTGTAAGCTAAGAAAGGTGGCTTTGAAGTGATGCTTGAACATAGAGATCTTTGGGGTTAGGAGGGATTTAAAATCCTGTTTCAGGAATTTGAAAGGAAGATGGCAAAAAATGGGAAACAAACTAGTGTGAAGTAAGGTTGTATAAATTGAGTGGGCATGTGGGACAGTGGGTAGCAAAGATGTCAGAGAAATGAATGACAGAAAGTTAAAGGGGCTTCAGAGTGGAAGACATGGAAAGGAAAGGAGAAAAGGAAACCAGCAGTAAATCGGAATTATAATGATGATGATAAGGAGCAACCAAAAATCTCAAGAGGACACTCAAATGAAGACCTGAATCTGTTGTTTTTATCACATTACTGGACCATATAGCATGGATGGGATTTTCAGCATTGGTTGGGTCTGTTAAACATCTTTGCAGTGTTATTAATATTATGTCTGAAACGCTCAAATGTTTAAACCACTTGATGTCGAAATCGCATTGTATTCTTATGTTTAGATGCCTGATTATGCTGTACACCCCATTACCAGGAGTTTCCTTGGAAGTCTATATAATATATAAGGAATTCTCCTATTAAGGAGAATTCCCCAGGGAGTCGATTTTATGCTAGACTTTCAGGAACAGTAATGGATGCCTGATGAAGTGGCTAACTGCTCTGAAGTAGGAGTTCCTCAGGACATTTCCTACCCCTAAAGGCTTATTGTGTCCCTGCATGCCTGCTGTCTTGGTGTGCTGGCTTCTTCGGTGGCCCCTGCAAGTCACCTCTCAGCTTAAAGAGCGTGTGGAGTGTAGCACATGGCCCAAAGGTCTCTCCTGCACTGCAAACTCCAATTTCCCAGTTGCTGTTTGCACAGCCACCTTCTTGTTATTTGCACGAGGAAACTCATTGCATTGTACCCCTAGCTCTGATGATATCTAGATGTAAAAAATACTAATACAGACACTGTTCCCACACCTGTAAAGTTTTGTGCTTGCTGAACCTGCTATAAATCTCAGATCTACCAGTTTTACCAGTATCTCATTAATTTGGGAAAGGAATTCAGCATAATCCTTTTATTGAAGGGAGACTTAGCTTCCTAACTCCTTGCTGGAATGACACACCTTTTTTTCTTGGGAAGTGCAGCCTTGCTGAAGATGAAGGGCTGAGGAGAAGTCTCCCAGATGGCCTGTACAGAATTTGGTTGCAGTAAAGAAAAAAACAATTGTTGTAGTCATTGAAAGAAACATTTTATACAGTCCCAGACCATGTATGAGTAAGAGAAGTGTCAGTAGCTCAGAAGGAAAAGCTGTATAAGCTGACCGTCTAACCAGGAAAAAGCCTTTTCATAACACTGCCTTTAGCTTGGTTTCATTTATTCCTTTCTGGAGAATTCTTCCCCAAATCTGTGGTGGTAGCAATGAGTAGTCAGATAAGGTTCCAGTTCCAACTCATCTCCTGAAACTAGTGTCATGTGGCAATATCAGTTCAGATTGCCTTCCTTCTTTTTTATTCCTTCTTTTTTATTAATCTCCCTGCTTTTGTGTTGTGTGTAGAGTGAATAGTAGTTCCCAATTTCCTATTTTTGTATTACCACTGATTTTATACCATTTTAGCATAACCCTTCCTTATTCATCTGCTCTCCAAGGTAAACAGTCACACACTTTTAATCTCTCAGCATACAAGATTTATTTTTTTTTCATGTTCATAAATAATCAGGCTTCTCACTTTCAACCTCTCTAAGAAGTCAGAGCATGAATGGACACATTCGACTATTACTCACTAAGGGTAAAGAATTACACATAAAGGAACTACTCATGAAAGATCTTTTTCTATTGACATTTAAATTATATTCAGCCACAGTAGTTTAAAAGGTCCATATTTTATTTTAATATTACTAGTTCCACAATATTCCATGAAAGGTTTAGGACTATTAAAATAACACTTTGACAGTTTTATTTGTCCCTTTCTTGCAAAACATAACCTTGTCTCTAATACTAATTATATGGCATGATATAAAATAATTCCAATGAAATTCCACTTTTGAAAACCTTATTATCAGGATTTATTGACACATGTGCACCATAGTGCAGTAAAACACATAAATTCATTGTATGCTTATGGTTTATTTTATTTATTATATATTTGTACTATAAATGGTAATTTTACAGCTGCATGGTACAATTGGTGTTGTGGTATTATTGGAATTATTCTGGAAAAGTCCTACAGAGGAGATGGAAATGGAGTAAACCATTAAACCTCTACCTAAAAGCATGAAAGGTTACTGAAAATTGTATCTGTCTTTATTAAATTGCACGGGGATTTTTCCTTAGGGAATATGACAAGTTTTAAATTTTTCCAGGCTCTACACCAACTGCTTGCACTAGTGAAGTGAGATGATAATACAGCAATTAAGGTATTAACCTGCTCCTTGCAAGCTGTAGATCATGGAATCATAAAATCATAGAATGGCGTTGGTTGGAAGGGACATTAAGGTTACAACCCCCCTGCAGTGGGTAGGCAGGGACACCTTTCACTAGACCAGATTGCTCACATGTGAGCTACTGTTTTACCGTGAATTTCCTGCATGAGATAAAAAGGCATCTTTTCTCGTATTTACAAATATATTCATGTTCTTTCCAATTTAGCACCTTACACCCTAATTTAAGAACTCTGAAGAAGCTTTGCAAATGCCACTCAGAGGAAACCTATCGGCCTTTAGTGGTGCATCGTAGCTGAGGGATGGTAGAGTGATGCATTAAAGTATCAGAAATTTGGAATTTGGATTGTCCAGACTATATTTCTAAGGGTAACTGAGGAGTGGCATAACCCTATTTTTATGGCCAGATAAGTGTCAGGCGTCTAATTACCATCAACCTCACTTCTAACTTGTTTATGTACTTCTGAAGTGCTTTAAATCCCCATCTTTGAAATAAAAAGAGTAACATAGATAAATATCCTGAAGACTGTGAGATAGAGAGCCAGGAGAGTAATGGCAGTATCTCAGACTGAGCTACAAGAAGAAGCAGAAACATGCTTGAGCTGTTCTCATACAGCTTCAGCCTGAACTGAACTTTTCCAGAGAACTCATCTTCCCTCATGAGCGCTCTTCTGGGGAGACTTCAGTGGTGACATTGCTTGTTGGTGACTTGACAGGTTTATGGGACACAAGAGTTGTACCAGGACCTATGAGACAAGTGCCTACAGCTGCCTGGAGCATGTCTCAGGTCTAAGACACCACCAGTGTTTCCTTCCCAGGAGTATTCTCTGGTTTACCTTTCATAGAGATCTGCAGCAATTCCTGAGAGTAAAAGGCATTTTACCACCCTGGGTTGAACTGAGCCTCCCAACTGACCCTAGAATGCCAGGTAGCCTAGAATTTTGTTCTGGAAGAGGCAGCACAAATTCATCCCAACAGTCTTCCTCCTCTTGCAGGAAGGAGTAAGACAAGGACCAAAAGTGATGTAACCAGACTAATCACTTGCTCACTGATGTGGCTCCACAAAGGCACTTCTTTCCAATTAATTGATTAATCATTTTTTCTAATATCTCTAGATATTTTATCTGAATATACTAAATTAGATTTAAGTGGTGAGCAATACAGGGGGAATACTAAAGTGAACATTAACAGTGATTTGTTACAGAAGGTGAACAATAAAGGTTATCACATAAAGTAGTCATAAACACAGTAGATGGGGTAATAATGTACCATATTTATTCTAGTTGCTAAATCTTTCACTGCATTGTGCAAAGGGACATCTGCATTTTAAATAAAAATGTAGTTTAAAAAAAAAGAGAGAAACACCAAAACAGAAGACAGAACAGCCAGGGACAATGGCAGAAAGGCAGAAATAAGATGAAATACTGATATCTAGACAGGAAAAAGGAAAGGACTGTAGTAACTAGGTCTTAGCATTGATATTTGTAGATTGTGATAAGATTCCGAGCCAGAAAATTAATTTATTTACATGAGTTTCTCCTGACAGAGCTTTTCACCAAAGAACTTTTTAGACTTTTTAGTTCCCCTATTCTCCTTCATGAGGGAAGTACAGTTCCATTGGTTTGACTTTCTTGAGCTTGTTAAAACGCAGGTAATGTAGATTAAACAGAAGACTTAGAGGATTTGAGTCAGTTTGCTAATCCAACAGGAGACCATTCCCACTTTTGGAGGGTTTTCTACCAGCTTAGGGGGTTGAGCTGGGTCTCTGAAGGGTTAGCCAGGAGCTGGTGGGGCATGAAGGGAAGCAAGAGAAGCAGCCAGCTGGCATTAGATAGGCAGGGCAAGGATGTCCCCTTCAGTGGCAGCTGGCTGCTAGACTGTCTGGTGTTGGGCAGAAACAAATCAGTTTGTGAAGAATCAGAGAAAATGTTGGAAGAGCAGGAGAGATGACAAACAACTGTCTCCATTTCAGCTCAGAACAGCCAGAGCCACCCACACGGTTTGTGGGAGACAAGCTCAGACCTGTTTAATACTAAAGATAGACTCAAAGCCAAGACCCAGCTGTGCTCTGAATACTTGTCACATTTCCTGAGTGAACCTCTCTCCTCATTTTGCTCTGAATTATAACGCACTACCAGTAGAAAAATGAAATGGAAAAGAGAATTTTTTTTTCTTCCAAGCTTCAACTAGAAACTGAAAAATATCCTTCGAATTCTAGTCCTGTGAGACATACTGACAGTTGTCAATATTTGGGACTGAATTATTATTGAGCCTTAATAATTAATGATTGATGTTAACTGCTGCCCAAGCAGGTAGTCAAATTATGCCTAATTTATTTTCCAGCCACAGAGCAGAAAGAACAGTAGTGCATAAGGACAAACCCACCATCAGGTGTGCTGGGGCAAGCAGCCTTTTTGGTCCTGCCAAGGGAGATGCTGATTGTGGGTCAGTGGTGGCTCACGTGCTTCTGGTAGGAGCTGGAGGAACTGTGCCTCCTGCCAGCCTTGAGCCATGTCCTCTCTGAAATCGCTCTTCTCACCATGACAGCCCTTCTCTGTGCTGCTGACAAACTGCCTTGGTGCCACCTGTGAACACATGTGGGTTTCCAAGTCCTGCAGTGTTGCACTAAGACAGTGCATCTGCTGCAGGCAGGATCAAACCCCTGTATTAGCCTGGACATGGGAACAGACAACACTAGGACGACACTAGTATAATACTAAAAGTATTTCTACCACCCTCCATTGACATATCCACTGAGGTATTTTTGGTGCTGCACAAATCTTCCCAAAGAAGTCTTCACTAATGTTTCACTACAAAGTAAGAAAAAGCAAATATTAGGACACGGGGACAAAAAGAGAAGGTTAAACTTAGCGTGTCAAATTATTGTTCAAACATTGCAGTATGCAGTAATAAAAGCATCTGTATTGCATTCTGAACTATAACCTGGATTACGTGCCCAAGGCAAAATAGTAGAAATCGCCTTTGATGTCTGCTGAGGAGTGAATCCTTTGTTGTGCCTTTTCACCTAAACTGCAGGAGGGACCAAGAGAGGAATGAATGGAACAGGTGCCCTTAGCCAGCAGGAACACACTTGCATGAGCAAAGTCATATTTTGGACTGTGCCAGCAGCCTGGTGCACTTCTGTCCTCCTGCTGTCCTCTGGATAAGATCAGAAAGAGAGATATAGGAGGGAACTGGGAACTGATACTTGAAATTCAGTATCCTGGAAGATTAGCAAATCTTACTCAAGGCTGAGGTAGTCATTCAGAAAATAAGAATACTCCCCAGAAATGCCTTCATGGAGGATATAGAGTCAAAGTTTTGAAGGCAGAAGTTAATGAGTCAATTATACTTGACTGAATACAATGTGTTGCAAACAACCTCATCAAAAAGAAGTAAAAACCAAACCGAAACCACCACAAAAAACTAAAAACAAAACCTCAGAGAAGAGTGAGATCTACGTTCTCGGTTATTCCCTATAATTACTCACCCATTGCAACCTGAGATTTTTTTAGATCTTGTTTGGGCTGCAAGAATATTTCTCAGCAAGCTCCTCTGAGCAGCCAACTACAAAAATACATTGAAATATGATAAGCATATAAGAGCATTAAATGGTAGCATTCTCCATCACCCACAGCCTCTGTCAGTTGTGTTTCCAGGCCAGATGAAGCTAGAATGTACGTACAGCTGTCCTGAGTTGTAAAATACATGTTGAAATGGGATTGATTTGTCTGTGTTTCATGAGATTGAATTAAGCAAAAGAAAAAAATGTATAAAGACTTGTCTTTTTTCCAAGTATTTAATAGAAATAGTCTAAATGGAACATAATAGAGATGTGCTTTCAGCACACAGATGTGCTGTAGTGAGAGCCACGTTTTATGTAAGCTGCTTATTCTTTTGTGCAGTGTCAAGAACTGAATGTTCTTTCATACTCCGTTTTTTGGCCTTGATGTGAACTAATGTCAAAGCAAATGAAGACCTGGTGGTAAATCCTTTTCAGCACTGCTAATGATTGTGACCATTGTGGAGCTGCTCCTGGCTGTCTAATCATCTTTGGGATATTGAGCTTTTGATATATAGACATTATATTCTGAATTGTGATTTCTGCTACAAAATTTGCTGGTGTGATTCATTTTTTAGGGGATCAGAAATGTGTGCAGGTCACACACTGCAGAGTATATTCAAAGCAGATTTTATACTGAGCTTGAGTGGGTAAAGTCATTAAGGGTATAATGAGTGATCTGAACAGAATTACATGGGCAAAAGTTCACGACAGCGTGTCTTACCTATAAAAATGCATTTTATAGAAAACTGATTTACAACTGGAATTTTTTTAACATGCAAGGCAAAATATGCAGAAGAGCAACTGAGCCTGATCATCTTCTTCCAGTTCCATTGTTTGCTTTATAGTTAGGGTTTTGTATTATGGCTGTCTAGATTTTACAGCCACAAATGTGCCAAAACCCTTGACTGGTTCATTCAGGTTGATTAATAAGCAACATAAAGTGTCTACTTTCTTTAACACCTGCACACTCTGTTTCTTTATGTTTTGCAAATGTAAGAGGTACAGATATGTGCTTTGCTTTGATCCTGT
Organism: Motacilla alba alba; assembly: GCF_015832195.1. NCBI lineage: Eukaryota > Metazoa > Chordata > Aves > Passeriformes > Motacillidae > Motacilla > Motacilla alba. The sequence continues at coordinate 57,595,628 of NC_052016.1, read as the reverse complement.
AAACCAAAACTGTTCAAGTGGTAGATCCTGATCTAGGTTTGGACAGCAAAGAGATGTTTCCCAGGTTTCCTCTGAAACCCCCATTTGTGTGGATGAGCCTCTGTTTTCAGTTGTTCCCCCAGCTGGTCCAGGAGCAGCTGCACATGCAGGCAGTACAGGTGCTGGGCAGAGCTGGACCCAGCACGCTGCTTTCCAGAATGTGAGCCCATGGAGCTTGGTAAAAATAGAGATGCCCCTGCAATTGTCCCTTCAGTCCGTTCATGACACCTGCACTGGGGTTTTCCTGGCAGTGCTTTCCATGGATTTCACGTGGCATTCTGCTCCTAAAGAAATGTCAGAACAGGAAAGAACACAGTGCCTGCTCCCTGTCACCCCATTTTCACCCTGCTCCACCTTCACCTCTTGTCAGCAACTTACCCTTGGGGGAGGGTAGATCACAGAGCCACAAACCTGGCTGAACAACTTCTGCTGCAAGGAGATGGTCAACACTTGGTCCCAGCCACCAAGTGGCTTTGTGCACCCCAGGGTCCTGTGGAGACAGGCAGGTTTCTTAGAGGGACTCTCTTCTGATGCTATAAAGTGTGATTCAGAGTGATGACAGTGCTGTAACAGCAAATAGATCCTACCAAATTTCTTTGTTATTTCTTTGTAATTGAAAGAACTTCTAATTCAAAATAACAAAGTGTGAACTGTTTTCTCTTTCCTCTTTTTGCTCAGAAATCGAAGCAAAGGAAGCGTGTGACTGGTTACGTGCAGCTGGATTTCCCCAATATGCTCAGTTCTATGAGGGTAAGTAGGTCTTTCTCCTCTTTGTGCGGTTCTGAAAGTGCACTGGACCCTCGCCAGGAGAGCTTGCAGTCGGCCAACTCCACATTTGACTGAGTTATGGCCATGGCTGGATGCTTCACAAAGCCTCAGCTGCTGGAGTCATACCAGTGCATAAAGAAAAGTAAGATTCTTACCCTTGTAACCATGGGAAGTTAAAAAAAAAAGGAGGGGGAGATAGCTTGTGTAAACCTCAAAGGTTAACAAAAACAACTACAAAATATCTAAAAACATGAGTTTATTTTCTAAAAACTTTCTGAATCATGCCTGAAATAAGATTAAGACACTAGAAGTTATTGAAAATTTCAGTCATGCTAAAAGTAAGACTGAAAACTCTGCAGAGTTACCAAAAGTGAATTATCTGAGTTGCTCTTAACATTTGCAAAGTAAGAAAAGCTGATAGTTCAGTGCTACCTCAGTGCAAATGGTGGTGTCCTCTTTCTAGGTGTTAAGTTCATGCCCAGGGAAGCAGTGTCCCTGTGGGCAGGGTGAGTGGTTGCACTGCTGCTGTGTTCCATAGTAGTTTGGGGACTGGAGCTGGGTTTTTCCTGCTCTCCCCAGCTCAATGCTAAGGGGGAAACTGTGGCTGAGCCTCATTTTTCCCAAGGAGTATGTTCTCCCTGCCAGAGACACCCAGCTCAGGCCCACTCAGGCTTCTTAGCTGAAAGGCAGCTCTGCCAAACACCTCTGGACACCTTCCAGGGTCAGCATGAGTCTGGAGGCAGCACAGATGGAACGAGGGCCAAGGAGCCTCATGGGTCAGAGCCAAGTCTGCAGGGAGTCAGCTCGGACGCCACCCCTTCCCTCGTGTAGGGCTGAGGATAGCAGGGAGTGGGATGCTGAGGACACCCCTATGGCCAGCTGAGCTCCATCATGGCCCAGGTGTGGGTCCTGTTGGGCTGCTCAGGTGCCTGGGGACAGGAGCACCACTCAGCCACATGTTCAGGTGGCTCCACAGGAGGCAGGAAGACTCTGTTAAATCCAGCAAGGAATTAAAATAATAAGCCTGCCAGACAAAAACTGACACAAATGTGTATCTAGCACAGTCCCTGTGTAGCCAGCAGTACTTTTGTGTCTGCCTTGTCTTCGGAGTATGTCACATACTGACTCCACCAGAGAAAGGAGCACCTGCTGCCTGTTTAACTCAAAAGGATGTTCTCTCCATAAAGCAACCTGTGCTGGCCTCCAACAGTTCCCATGCAGTCAATATGTGCTCTAGACAGACTATGTCTCCAAACACAAGGTGCTTTTCACAGGCATCCATTATGTCAGTGCTGAGCAGTAGTGTCTGAAAATGCTGGCTGAAGTTGCTGTATCCCAGTGTCCTGCTGAGGTACCTAAGAATGGCAGAGCAGTCTGGAGAGCAGCCACAGCACTGGAACCCATCCCACTGTTACAGAGCTGTGTCACTTTTCATTGCAGATGTCAACTTCCAGCATACTATTCTGGCTTTTTAGCTAATATTGGGGATTATAATTCAGTTTAGGTTTGGGGGGTTTTTGGGGTTTTTTTTTGTCTGTTATTTGAGTAAGCCTCTGCCTGAAATCATTGTTATTTGGATCTGTTTTAAAAACCAAAAAGCACAGAACATTTCTGGGGCTTTGGCAAAGTCTGTCTAGCAAATAACTCATTAAGCCGCTGTAATGAGAAGGGAAAACCTTGTTGCTCATGTAAAGTAAGTGTGGTGGTAATTCCCTGATCTCATCCATTTGTGCAAGGTGCTAAAATGAACAGCTAACAGTTGAGTATTTTTTAAAGCCAAAATGAAATAATTTTGCTGTCACGCTAATGCAGTGGACGTCAGCTATACCTTTAACAGAAAAAAAACCCCAATATGGTGTCAGAAAGGGTCACAGATACAGCTGGAAGGGAACCAGAGCTGAGTGAAACTGGTCATACTATATTTCAGTGAGCAAGCACATGCAAAGCAATTTAGATGTAGACGACGTATTTTCACTTGAGTAGCAAGTGGCATCCTAATATTGTGTCTCCTTTTACAGACTCCCAGTTTCCCATTGACATTGCTGCAGTAAAGAAAGATCATGATTTTCTTGACAAGGACCTTGTAGAACCTCTTTGCAGGTAAATAACACTCCAAATTTCTTTTCTGATAATTTGAAAGCATCAGATGATTTTTGACTGTTGGCATAGCAGCAGCTGAGGTGAGTGCTTGTCCAGGTGCATTAAGTGATGAGATCTATAATGCCACCATTCTGAGTAAATTTGTCTTACAGAAGATGCTGCAGTAGGAGACCCACTACACTCACAGAAATCATCACATAAATTTGAGTTGCACATTAATAACTCTTATGTCTAAGTCCAGCAAAAAAGATGAAACTTCATTGCAGAGAATTCAGCAAGCTCTTTTCTCTGGCAGCAGGCACAGTCTTCATGCTGCTGTGATTCCCTTGGTACTCTCATTTGGCACCAGTAACAGAAGTGGGACCAGACCCAGTTGTACAGACCCCCCAATACCACAGATGCTACAACTCATCAGTGCTTTGCCCCTCCCAGCTGTCCTGTGCTTGCTGTTTATCTTGCTTTTTATACTCTGTGATGAATATACCATACTGCATTGCTCAAGTCCTGTCCCCCAGGACTCAAGACACAGCAATTCTGTGGCAGTTTTGCAAAACCACATTTCAGAGACATTGTTCCCTTCTTCTTTCCCCTGTGCTCAGCTCAAGCTGGGTTCTGCTCCTCTCCTCTTCAAGTCAGGACAAAGAAGCATCTGACCCTTAACCAAGCAGGATTCATTACATGTTATGGAATCTTTCACAACACCAACATCAAGATAATTAGACAAGACTCCATTTCCCTTTCTGCAACTGTGGCTAAAGTCAGCAGAGATGGCTTTAGGAGATGCTGTTCCACACCATAGTGTACATTGGAAGGATTAATGAGTTTGTGGTGGAGGAATGCAGAGAAGGTTTCTGAGAATCACCAAAAACAGGGCTGGAAGAGACTTCATCTAGTCCACCTCTCCATCCCAGGCTATGCTCTCCCATCCTGGCAGATCCAGGTAGTTTCTGGGCATAGCTGTCAGATTGCTTTTCCAAAATTCCCCTGCTGCAAGCAAGACCTGTTTCTTCTCATGCTGTCGATTATGACTATGGGGAAAAGAATATTCTCTGTGTAATAGTCTTTGTGTCTGAAGGTAAATCAGCAGGAAAGACTTGGATTTTCCAGTGATCTCTCTCACAGATGCCTGAGAACAGAATTAATTGCAGCCTTGATGCACTGCTGTTTTGTGCTGCTTGCTGGGAGAGATTGCTGTTCCCACTCCTGAGACATCTTCTTCCCATACATATGTAAATCCCCCTGCTTCAGTATGGCATGATGGAAGACATACTTTGCTGCAGTTTGGCAACTGGAAAGTGATAGAAATAGAAGATTGAGATCTCTTCCCCTCTGCCCTTTACCACAAAATTGAAGGACCATTAAAAATGCAAGAAAGTTGTCTGTTCCTGCTCCTTTCTTATGAGAGAAAACAGTGAGATATAGTCATTTCATAGCCCCATGATACGCCCTAGTCATTCTTGTCTGGAGTAATTGGCAATGGTGTTGCTACAATCATGGTCACCAGGCATCCAGTACCTACACAGCTAAAAATGGGAACAATTTATCTCTTGCTCTTCCAGCCTCTCTGTAGACTCACAAATACACCTACAGTTACACAGTGTTGATATATTTATGAGGATTATTTTGCAAGCTGAGAAGCTAGAGACTTGGTTGGGTTGGGTTTTTTTTTTCTCTTTTATTAAAATATGAGGGTTTGGAAAACTAACTAGCAACTAGATAGATGCACTCATTGGAAAAAAATGCTTTACATTAGCCTAAATCAAAGGATAGTGATGATACCTATAGAAAAATTGCATAGACACAAATATTTCCACACTTTAAAGATAAATGGGTTTATTACTCTCTAACTCCTTCTTCTGTAATTACTTTATTCAGAAAACAACACCTGTTTATTTGAATTTTTGTTGGGAGTTTTTAAACAGCTTAGATCTTAAAAAAGAATAGCTCTTCATAATATTAGAAATGCAAGTATTATGTACAGGTTATGTTTTCAGATTGCAGACATTTAATTGGATGTTACTCAGCAGCTTCAAACCCTTTGCTGAAAGTGAGCCATAAAAAGCTGTTGTATCAAATGCCAAGATTCAGATTCATCAGAAACAGAGAACAGTGTCAACTGCTGCCCCCAGTTCCAGCTTTGTTACTCTATGAGCTATCAAACCAGCATCTTCCAAGTTTTCCAGTGTCATGGAAGTCCTCACAGCTCACCTGACCACTGTGGTCAGTTCTCTGCCCTTCTTTTGCTCGGCAGTTGTGTTACTGCAAGGTGCACGCCAGTGTACCACATGAGGGCTGCAGGCTGTGATGCACTTTGAGGAAAGAGAAAGTTAAAAAAGGCTGGTTATTATTTCTGTGTGCAGATTCCCAGGTTGGCAGTCAAACTTCCATTCTTCTAACATTCAAAGCTGCCCTTAAAGCTATGCGTGACCAAGCCATCACACTGACTAATAGTGCATTCAGCACATAGTGCTGAACAAAATGGGCTTCTCATTTCTTTTTGGAAGATAATTTTAAAGCTGAAATGCCAGCATGGATAATCAGTTTGAGCAGTTTTAGCTCTGAATAGTAATAGCATAAACACTGAATATCTCTGCTCTTGTGGGTTGAAATCAGACTCTCAATCTCATTTTATAATCAGTTCTCTTATGGCATTGAAGTATACCAAAGTGAGGCACAAATGAGGAAGAACCTTTTTTTAAGGCAGCTGGTAGTATTGCAGTCAGAAAGTCTAAGACTCCCTGTTGTAAAAGATTTCAGTGACCTTTTTGAGATATTCTAACATTCCTGCTGTTTACAATATAATTCAAAAATTTGGCAGAGTAAAAACCAAATTTGAGGCCTTTGGGTTAGAGGCGTATCTGTCAAGAGATTCCACTCAGATTTTATTGAGTAATGAACAATAGAGAATTGCCAGGCAATCTGCAGGCAAATGCTGTCATCCTGCCAAAACAATAATTGAGCATGAAAATTTTATAGCTGTGTCACGTCCAAAATAGCAGCAACCGACTCTGCTCTGGGAACTCTTGTGGCTGCTGTGATAAGAGGGTGAGAAGGAGAAGCCAAGCCACGTTGTACTTTTTGTATTCACGTAAATAAAGTGACTAAGAACATGAAGAACAAGTATATAACAGTCTGATACATAGTTCCCTAAACTAAGCTCTTAAAATTTGACCTGTGCCAAGCAGTCTTTTTTTCCATAGCATTTTATTTTTCCATAGCTGTTGTCTCTTGTAAACAATGTGAAGGTTGCTGTATGGAATGGGACATCCTGCCACCAGAGTTCTGAAATGATGGGTGTGCAGTCAGTACCATCTGCTGGGTTATCTTGCTGTAGGTGCTGTTGGGGGATAAGCCGTGCAGGACTCGCCCCATGCAGGACAGAAAGCCCTGCTCTGGAGGCAGCAGAATGGCTCCCACTGACTTCCAGGAGAGATTACTCATCTCACGTGAGCCTGGAGCCTACAAAGTGACTCCCTCAGTGGCAGCCATGATAAAAGGATGATAGGACTGGAAAACAGAATATTCTCATTATGCACAAAGCTGGTGGAACAGGGACATTCCAGTTCCAGCCTTGCACACCAGCCCTAATGGTGCTGGGAGGACTCTTATTCAGTGTTAAGACCTCAGCAAAGCCCAGCATCAAGACCTTGATATCCTCTTCCCAAAGCTGACAGCGCCAGAAGAAGCCAGGCATGGACGTGTGTACGCAGAACCTAAACTTGGCTAGGAATAACAATAAAACAAAGAAATAGTGTTGTGGTTCCCTCAGAGAGACATTTACAGAACAGCATACTGTGTTTTCCTGGTCAAAATCCATAAGAGAGGGCATTTGCTGATCTGCTGATGCAGGAGACACTGTGCTGTCCATGCTTGTCCTCCCCATGATGCCTCTCCTTCATGACTGGCCTGTGGCCCTGGTTGCATTCCAAAGCACCTGCTTGAAAGCAGCTGCAGAACAGGTCCAGGGATCCACCTGGCACTCAAACTCACTTCAGAGCTGTCTCCTTATCACTTGGATTGCTCCCTCTTACTTGGATTGCTCTTAAATCAGGACAACAGGTCCCCCACAAGGTTTTCCAGCTGGCCTGAGCCTGCATAGCTACAAGCTTGTATTTATTTGTAAACACTGCTCAGTGCTGTAAAGAATTCAAGAGTTGGAGATTTCCTGCTTCTGAAGAACTTCTATCATAAGAGTTAACAATTACAGCACTGGGGTTGGGATTCTGAGCCCTAAGGACTTGTGTCTATGGCCATCTCAAATGTCCTCAGAGAGCTCAGACTTCTCCATGTTTTGTCTGGACCGAGGTACCTGCAGCAGCTGAAGGCCAGGCTTAATACTCCAGGGGATCTAAAATAGCACAGAAACATCTGTTTGGACACCTGACTATCTCTGCTGGCTTTTTAAGAATTATTTCAAAGTCTTAAGCCACCTTTAATGCTCTGGAGAAGAAATAAAATTAACATCACTGAAATGCTGTAATACATGTTTTCCAGTCTTTCCCTGAACAATGCAGAAATTTCCAGATACACTTTCAAATGCATCCTAGATTATTTGGGTTTTATATAGCCACCTCTCTTGTGTTTATTGAGTGTGTTTTTCCCTGCCTTTTCTCAAGTCCAGACTTTGTGTTTTGTTAACATAACAAATAGCCATTCTTTTCCCATGTTTTTTTTAAGCAGGGGCATAAAAGTGCAATGCTCCTCTCACTTCAGCTGGGACATTGGTGACAGCCTTTGCAGCCAGAAACTTCTGGGGTTTTTTTTATTTTCTAATGACTTGCTGGGGAGTTGACTGTCAGTTATCTGACAACTTTAAACTGATGAAAAAAGCTTTCTGCCATCACTGGCACATCAACAAGGCAAAAGGAGCTGAAAAAGACTGATTTTGATTGGAGCTGTTAGTACCAGATAAACTCACAAATATGATCATTAGTTCTGTAATTTCACAGGCAAATCTTTCCACAGCCCTGGAAGAGCCCCAGTAAATGTAACAATGTTTTCCAGAGGGGTGAATTTAAAACCTGGGGTTGAACTCCCTGGTGCCCAGTAAAAAGTAGTTTTGGTTCTGGTGCAGCAAGTGTGGAAATGTAGCTAGACTTTTCCCTTCAGCACAGGCCAGCTGACAAAGACTCCAATATTAGACAATATTCAGCATTAAGAAGAAGCTGTCCCCAAAGATAGAAAGCTGGGCTGGATTCCTTTGAAAATGTGCCTCTGCATACTTGGAATTGATATCGATACACACATTTAAACATTTCGTGCTCGAATGAAGCACTGAACATTATTCAGCCCCATGGCCCCAAGAAAATGCTACTTTGGGTTGAGAAATTCTGTGTTTGAGCAAAAGAGGAGTTTTGCAATAATAGATGTAATCCCAGAAGAAGATTTGTGGGCAGAAGGCTGCAGATATAGCTACACAGCCACAAACCCCGGAATTTATTTCAACATTGCTATCATGCATGCAGGGTGTGCTTGTGCATACATTAAACCCAAATTAATACCAGGAGAACAGGACTTTCTGATGCGGCATAACAGATTTATTACCTTGAGTTAGGGAGGAATATTTGATCTACAAATGAGCAGGTAATAATTTCAGAGGGAATTTTTTTTAAGGAAGATCCACATTTGGTGGGTCGGTTCTTTGTTAGTGATGGCAATCTGAAAGGTATGCTAATATTAAAGTTCTGCAGTGGAATATGTTAATGCCATAATCTTCTTATGTTCTGTGAGAGATTATATTATTGATCTGATACTTTTTTCATGTGTCCTTGTAACTTATCACATGCATTTCAAATGTTAAGTTCTGGAAATCAGAGGCCTCTCCCTGCTACCCAAAAGCAACAGAGACAGGTCTTGCTATAAAGACACAGGAGATGCAAGCAGCCAACAGAGGAGTGCTCTGGGCATGTGGCTCTCTCATTCTGCCTCCCTTAATTCTGAAATTTAGTCCTGGATATGGAAAATTTTCAAAGTAGAACATATTTAACTTTGAGCCTCTGCTTTTGGAAGTTGGGTGGTTTCATGGATCAGGATCTTTTAGTATAAATAAAACCAAATCACTTATCATTACCACAGGAGGTTCTCTATTGAAAGAGCATGTTTACTTGTCATCTGGCTGTCCTTGCACATGGACACACATACACACACACAGATTGTTATTTCAACTCACTGTCATCACAGGATAGCCTTGGATTTAAGGGGCAGAAGCCTTGCAGAGACTCTGATAACATCAGTATGAACGTGGTCAAAAATAGCTAAAAATATTTATTTTAAAATGTTAGTTTTTTTACGTGTTGGGTGTGTTAACCTGTGTGTAAGATCCGCAGATAGGAGAAAAGACACTATTGGATTTGAAGAAACTTTTAAGTAGCAGGTAGAAGTTCTTTATGTCAACTTTTTTAAAGAAGTGCCAACTGCCAGAAGTGAGGAACTGCAGCTGGTTTTTTGTTTGGTTTTTGACCAGTGCTTCGAAATCCCCATTTTAGACCAATTATGTTACAGTCATTGATGCCTTTACATAAGGCAACTCACCTCCTTCTCTTGTCATTTCCCAGCTATCACAGGTGTTTGTTTATAGTTGTTTCCTGTGCTAAGTACAGAAATGTCTATGAATTGAAAAGAAATCTATCAAACCTGGCTGTCAAGTAAAGTGAAACTAAGGGTCCCTTTACATGCAGTGGTCATGTAGCTGGAATAGATGTCCAGTATCGTTTCTGAAGCTGTTGCATGTGGTTGGCACCCTACAGTAAGATAAGAAAACATGTTTTGAACTTGCAAAAAATCATGCCCTTTAGTCAGAGGCTGCTAATCTTTTGAATTTGCTTTTCCCTGTAGACGACTGAACACACTGAACAAGTGCGCCTCAATGAAACTCGATGTGAACTTCCAAAGAAAAAAGGTAAGGGAACTTCATTAAATATACCCTGACTTTTGTGATAAGATCACCCCAATCTAGCCTTTAATTCAGTAATGCTCTTAAAAGTAAGTTAAGTTTATTTTACTTTGAACATGCAGGTCAATGTTTTCTGGATGCATAATAATGTGAATTGCTGAATCTTGAAATTATAAATAGAATAGAAACTGTGAGTTAATACTACATGTGTTAGAAGGGCTCACACAGTACTTAAACCCTACTTGTGTGCAATTAAAGTTAGTGGGTAAAAAAGATGGTAAAGCTTCATTAGACTGGCTTGTTTGTCAATGCCATATGAGTACACAGTGGAAAATCCTGCTCAGAAAAAATGGAAGCTGCTCAGACGAAAACAACAGCTTTTCTTTGTTTCTTGTACTGACTTCTTCGCAGTTAAGGATATGAAAATAAACTCTGTCATCCTTACAAGCTCCTGTGTAACATGGGAATTATCTGAGCATAAAGGGTTTCAGTGAGGGCTGCAGAAACAGCCTCTTGATTTTGAGAGTTTTGTAACATGTCCAGCATTAACTGTTGAACATTTGGTTTTCTGGTCACAAATTCCCCAAAGTCCTTGAGTGTTGTACAATGGTAGTTGTCAACTCTGAGAAATCTTGGTTCCTGTTTTTCCTTCCTAGAGTGTTTTTCTAGTGCTTTTCAAAAACTGACTCCAGGAGCTGAATTTTTGATGTCTTTGCAAATTCAGTCTCATCATACTCTATTCAGTGTTTGAGGGAACTTGAACAGAGGATGGTTTTAATGTCCAGATATCCTGCTTCAGCACGTGTCTGCTTATTCCTTTGTGTACTAGCCTCTTTAGCTTCTATTTTGTCCATTCCCTGCAGCTGCAGAGACTTCACTTCTTCAGGGCTTTTTCTTGTCTTGGGTTTTATGTTGTGTTAAAAGGGAGGAATTTTTTGTTTGTTTGTTTGTTTGTTTTTCATTAATTTTTTGCTGCCAGCCCTCCCTGTTCTGAATGGACTGAAGTCCTCAGCTGCTCTCCTTGCAGAGGACCACTAATTTGTGGTGTAAGAGACACGGCCCTATTTGGTACTCTTTCAAGGGGACAGAAACTAGTTGGGTCCATACCTGCACAGGCCACAGAGAAGCTGAGCACAGAACAATGTAGACAAAGGGGAGTTGGAGGAGATTTTAGTCCACAGATGCAGAGCAACTGAAAGTAGAAGAGAATGTGGGTGAGAGAAGAGGAGGGAGAGCCTGCTGACAGGAGGAAATGTAAATGCAAGTCTAAAAGCCAGAAACTGGGTCTGAAATTGATCACCAAACTAAATCAATCTTTGGCTGTAGATACTGCCTTTCCTAACAGTCTCTATGGTGATCTGAAGAATGAAATGCAAAATCAGCCTGCTTTGGAGCTTCAGCATAACAGGTATGCACAGGACTAGCACAGCTGCTTGAGTGATTTATCAAAATATGGCCAAGCAAGCTGCCAGGCAGGGTTCCTGTGTGAAAGACAGCTCAGCATGAGCGTTCCCTACTGCCCACTCTCCCACCCAGACCATTCCCACTGTGGGCTGCTGTCTTCCCTTGGCTTCATCTAGATGCAAACAGAAATCCTCATGTATGTGTTGCAAATATGTCCGTAAGCGATTTGGACAGACAGAGATTAGCCTTTGGATTAACTGCCTTCTGCAGCTGTCGATTTATGAGAATTCCTGCCCCCAGCTGGAAAAATGTGGCAGAATTCCACCACGAATAAATCCACTATTTGCCTTTTGTTAGCATGCCGCTGTATTTCAGGCAAGTACACCCTCAGTCAAAAAGCTGCACTATTTTAAATCAGCCATGTCAAATCTGTGAATCAAAACCTCTTTCTCTTTGGCAAATGTTACCAGTCACTCCTCAAGAAACTTGCCCCTTCTCATCTTCCCAAACATAATGGTATTAACTGGACTTTTGAATATGCTCCAAAGCCGTGCACTTGATTTCACCCCAGGTCAGTAGAAATATACAGTCACTGCTCCAAAATGTCTGCTCTGCCTGTATCAGATGAATCATTGCTTTCAGACCTTCTCTTGATCCACTGTCCCCCTAGCTGGTGACACGTAGGTGGGCTAAGTGCTCTCAACATTTTTTTTTTGGACAGTTTAGTTTGTCAAGACACGCAGATATCTGACAAGAACAGTGGGTCATTCAGGATATTCGTGGCTTCCAGAATTTCTATTGATTTCATCCAAAGAAAAGCACAGTATGTCATAGGACACATGGTGCAGCTGAATATGTAGTGAGTCACCATGGTAGTATCTCAGCATCCAGATATTTTATTTCATATTTGCCTGATTTTGCTTCTGATGAAACACAAGCATGTTTCTTCATCAATTAAAAAGAACACAAAACTAAGTCTTTATTTAATTGAGCTGCAAATTTTGACACTGAAAACCTCTGTGTTTTCTAAGTGATTCTGGGGCAGAATGTAATCTTGTCTTTGCTGTGGTTAGAGGCAAAACTTGCTTACTACCAATATCCATTTCTGTTAATCTCTGCTTTGTCAAAAAAAAAAAAAAAAACCACAAAAAAACCAAAAAAGCCCCAAAACCCAAAAAACCAAAACTCAAACAAACAAACAAAATAAAAACACAAAAAAACCCCACAAAATAAAAACCCCACAAACTTTTGATTTAAAGTATATTTACCACTGAATTTATTTTTATTTCTGTCTTCTGCTCTATGCTCTCTTCTTAGTGTTTTTGCAATGTCTCTACCACTTTGGCTACTTTAATCGATTCCAGCTTGTAGAAAATACAGGCTAAATCCTGTCAGCTCATATAGTAATGTCAGTGCAGCTACAGGGATTTGTGTCAGCCAAGAATCCTCTTTAAGGTCCCTTTGGCATATTGCAATGTAGAACAAATTTTAAAAATATGTTTATCCTGCTGGCTGGTGCCACCAACACTTCAGCAGTGGTATGCTTTGTAGATATAATTACCACTGCTAAATATTTAAAAGTACGTACCCTTGTGGTTTTTAAAATATCCATTTGTGGCACTACTAAGACCACAATAAATGGATTTTTAAGTTCCCGAGGCTGTGCAGTCCTTTGGTCCATATATGCATACAGCAAACTGTGGAGTTAAAACAAAGGTAGAACTGTCTGAAGTGCCATTTCTTCCCTGCAGACAAAATGGCCAAAGCAGTATTTGTCTTTTCTAGCTCCTTCCCTCATATTTCACTAGGTGCTCAATTTGTCTCTTTAACAAGCCACAGAATGAAGATCTCCATTCCTGTAAACTCACAGGAGCACTGCACACCTCAATATTAACAAAAGAAAGAGGAACGCCTAAACCTAAAATTTCACAGCTATATTTTATTTTATGGTTTGAACATGATCTAAAACATCTGGCTGACCTGGAGTGATAAACTGGCAAAAGTTTATGGCATCAGTGAGACCTGGCACGCTACCGATCCCAATCTCCAGCTTTTCAGGTTTCACGTTATTTAAGGTTTTGGGTGCTCTTGTAAAATTTGGTTTCCATTTTTCAATTAGACAGGCCAGCAAAGATCTAGTCAAAGATTGGAGAAAACTTTACCATCAAAACTTCATATTAAAATACTTCTAATAATAGACCTTTAAAATGAGAAATTTTCCAGTCCCAAAATAGTCCTTCTGGTTTAGCACCTCATTTTAGTCTGACAGCCTGTCATATTTTACTGCCTTCATACTGCTTCCAAGAATGTGAAGAGCTGTTTGAATGTCATGTAGGTGAAGTTAGTTTGTTCTGCTTTAAAACAAATGCACAAGAATAATATAGTATAAGTCCAGTTCAAAGTCAGGAAAAGGGTACTCATTAGCAACTGTGGACTTCATGCTGAAGATGTATCTTTTTTTTGTTTGAGCAAACAGATGAGAAAAATGTCATTGTGAGGTTTTTTTATCTAACTTTTTTTTCAAGGCACATGTTCTCTGCATTGCAGAGTAGCTCCTGGAGCTACCCAAACATAAGCACAGCTCTGCATGCCTGAGGCTGAGGGATGAGACCAGGAAGGGCTGTGGGGTGCTGCTGCCTCGGAAGAGGCTGAAGAAAGCCAGAGACAGTGGGGGAGGCTGCAGGTCATCAAGTTTGGTGTGCCTCTACTGATGACAGCAGTGAAGACAGTGGTTGCCCAGAAAGCTCACCTCAGCTGCAGATGCTGCCCCATCCCAGCCTGACCTGGCGGCTCCTCCTGCCCACACCCCCATGGCTGCCTTTTCTGCTTTCCATTGCCTGCACTCAGACACACCCTAAGCAATAATGCCAAATATTTTTTTATTGTTCTTTTAAGCATCATGATTATTTATCTGTCGTTATATTCCTGAAATACAAATCTTTTTAGATGTATCTGGCCCATGAAGTTTATAGATGTTTATTTAGTTCTCATTGCAAACCTATGTGCAGCACCAGATGTTTGCTGTCTTGGATTTTTAAATAGCTCACATTGCTGTAGTACCCAGCTACTTCCCTGTCTTTACCATGTGTATCTTAACACCATCCCTGCAAATCAGGATTCCTTTACTTTGGCCTTTCAAAACTTTTTTTTTTCCTAAACAGTCACTGTGAGCATCAGCCCTACACAATTCAGTGCACAGGCAGTCCGTGGAAGCCAGGAAGTATCAGTGGGACTCCTAACATGGAGCAGGCTTTTATTCCTTTCTTGTTAACATGTTTGCAGTCTTACACTTAAATGAAAAAGGGTGATCTGAAAGGACTGATGACCAGCCTTCCATAAACTTGGCTCAGAGAGACTTTTTTGCCTGTTGCTCACCTGGAGCAGCCCAATCGCATTACTTTAAATATCAAGTTAAAGCACACAATTTTAACATGTGCCACTTGCTTTTTTTCCAGAGTGAAGATTCAGATGAAGAAGATCTCTGTGCTATCAGTAATAAATGGACTTTCCAAAGAACCAGCAAACGATGGTCTCGGGTGGACGACATTGACGCTCTGCTTCACCGATCTGACAGACATGGCTCTTCTGGGGACATTAAAATGAAAAACACGACAAGCAGTGAGAGCGTCCTTACAGATCTGAGTGAACCTGAGCTCTCATCAATTCACAGTGAGAGCAGTGGGGGCAGTGACAACAGGAGCCAATCTGGCACCACCAGCGCTGCCAGGGAGGCCTGCGACTGCTCTGCCCATCATGATGTGGAAAGCACCCTGCTGCAGGACTCTGCTGCAATAAACACCGCCCCGTCCCCCAGGGATGGCCTGAAGAATGAAAATCCAACACGAGCCAGAGCGAAAACCTTTCTAAAACGCATGGAGACACTAAAAGCAAAAGCTGTGCATGGAAAACTAAAAGGCTCGGGAAGAACAGGTCCTTTAGAGATCAGCAGTCCGGTTCTCCAGTTTGAGCCTAAATCCTTGAAAGACATGCACTGTGTACAGATAGTCAATGGCGATCTCCAGAATTCGGGGCAAGATTCAGTCAAAAGAGGGCTTCCCTTTTCTGCCAAATCCAGCAGTGACAGCAGTCAGTCTGAAAACAGCAGCAGCGGGGTGAGCACGCCATGTTTGAAGGAACACAAGTGCCATGAAGCAAACAAGAGAGGTGGAATGTACCTGGAGGACCTGGATGTTCTGGCAGGAACGGCCTTACGGCAAGTGGTGGACCAAAACCGCAAAAATGAATTTCATTCCCAAGAGAACTTGGTTGTGCACATTCCCAAGGATCACAAACCAGGGACCTTCCCAAAGGCACTTTCTATTGAAAGCCTCTCACCTACAGACAACAGTAACAGTGTAAACTGGAGAACAGGCAGCATTTCTCTGGGAAAGCAGAACTGCTCTACTCCAAAGGAATCCGGCCTGATGGCTTGCTGTCCTAAAGAGAGCAGAATTAGTATTTATGACAATGTGCCAGGTTCCCACTTGTATGCTAGTACTGGGGACCTCCTGGACATAGAGAAAGATGTCCTTCTTCCTCAGTTAGATGACATTTTGCAACATGTCAATGGGCTACAGGAGGTGGTAGATGGCTGGTCAAAGAAGGTGTTGCCAGGTCTGCCGGTTGGTGACGTGTCTGTCAGGGAATCCCCATCATTGCCTTTCCAGTCGCCTACACAGATCACTCTTGATTTTGAAGGAAACTCTGTGTCTGATGGCCGGACCACCCCGAGTGACATGGACAGAGATGGAACATCCCTGAATGAATCTGAAGCCACTGGTGTTAGGGACAGGAGGGACTCTGGGGTGGGAGCATCACTCACAAGGCCAAGCAGGTAAGTAGCAAAATTTTGTATACAAATCCACAGATTTGTAAAATCTATGAAATACAATATAATGAAGCAGAGGTTGTCAGCTTGGAAGTCAGAAGGCACAGAGTACCATTACAGTAGTGTTCATCCTGTATGGAGATGGGGACTTCAAAGGGAAAGGTGGGATTTTGAGGGAAGGGACATCCTGCTGTGGAGATTCTTATATGGAATTAATGCAGAATTGGTTTAATAGAGCAAACTAAGGAATTTTTTATCACTTGATCCATTGATTACATAGCAGGACCCTGTATGTGTTGTAGGATGCATTTTTAATTTGGCTTCTAAGTTATGCACCCAGGTCTTTATGAATCTGTAGCTTTATGCACTCTTTTAATGCACAGATCTGCTTTAAAAATGTGCTCCTTTGTGCTCAAAGAGAACTTCCCTACACTGCCCCAGCCCCTTACATGGGTGGGATGAAATGATGGTGAATGACTGACTTCTTAATAAAGTGAAAAGTGGAATTTTGTTGATAGTTTACAGACCTGTTTTAAGGCAGAGTGGTGAGCTCCTGTTGATCCAAGTGCCAATGGTCCTGGGCAAAAGCTTTTGTGGGTCTAAACTGTTGAATGTAGGGTGGCTTTGTAAGTGCAAGCAGGGAGAACATACCTAGTATTTTCTGATCCTGGTATTTCTGATAATATTGGCGTTTTCTGATCTGCTGTCAGTCTTGTCACACCCTCACAGAGGACTCTGCCATGCCATGGTTTGCTGCTGCCTGTGCTTGTTCACCACCACCACAAAAGTGAAAGTGGACTGGAGGAAACTATTGAGTAAATGAGCAGTGACAAAGCTTTTAGGATTTGAGTCAGAACTTATATTTAGTGAAATAAGAAAATAAAATTAGCGGGTTTTTTTCTGATGAATCCATTATACAGAGAAAGTGCATTGGAGTAAAAAGATGTGAATTGTTCAATAGCTTGGCGGTTTTACCTCTAGCTAAAGAGACACAGGGTTTAATCCTTTTTTGAAAAAGTCCTTCATCATTTACTAACAGAGCTGTTTGGAGAACCTCATCTCCAAATACCTCAGTGGTCAGGTCAGTCCCCTGGGAGATGAGGGACTAGGCATCAAACACCAGTTCTGAGTCAGGCAAAGAACATTTGTCTCTAAATCTCCCACATCCTGTTGGAAGTGTGTGGGCTAAAGACCATAGCTGGCAGCACTGCTTCCCCACATATATGGACAGGACCCACACCCACCTGTGAATCTAATGTTAAAACAACAAAACTTGGGCATTTCTGAAATTAAAGAGATTGACTAAATTGTTGTATTTATCTCCAAGGTACATTTTCTTTCTTTTCACACCAGAAACCATCACGTATGTGTGTGTTTATACATTGCCCAGCCCTCTCTCACAGTACACCATCTTTTCTGCCCAACCAAAGCAGTTCTCTGATTTTTCTACCATTTCTTTTGCTAAAGGCAATTACGATGGCAGAGTTTCCAAATCTCTCATCGCCTGAGCCGCTCCATTGCATCGCTTCACATCAGCAACCAGTCAGCAGCCCAGCTGAACCTACTGCAAAAATTCTCACTGCTTCGTCTCACTGCCATCATGGAAAAGTACTCCATGTCAAACAAACATGGCTGGACCTGGTGAGTACCACTGGTAACTGGAAGGAGACTTTTTAGAAGAAAATAGCTTCTCCTAATTCTGTTATTCTGTTAGTTAGTAAATGCAATTAGAAGGAACCATTGACTTCAAAGGTGGGATTTGAAACTGTCCCTTTTAATCCATTGCTGCCTCGTGGCTCATTGGCAGAGTGAGAAATAGATCCTGGAAATCTGGCTTCATTCCTGTGCTCTAACAGAGAGACAACCTTGGCCTTTTGGACAATGCTACAGTCCCAGAAAAATAAACAGGAATAAGAGAGAGTGACTATAAAGTAGGAGAAGTTTACAGTAAGTCGAACCCAGTATTCATTTGGTGATTCGAAAAGAAACAGCTGCTGCTTCCTGTGTTTGGTATTGCTTTGTTTGTGCTTTAAAAGCAGGGTTAGAATAGTTATGGGACTTTTCTCTAGAAATCAAAGATGCAGGCTTTGGCCTAGACCTGGACCTGTGTTAGAGGGATCTTGCAGCCCTGGCAGCTGTGACAGCTACCTGGTCACTCAGGGAGTGGAGGGAAGCACACATGGATGTGAATGCTCACTATGTGGCTCCTTCTCTAGCAACTGGCTACAGAAACCTGCATGTTTTGTGGTACAAAAACCCTGGTGGGCCCCACGGCTTGAGGTACACCAAAATGGAAATGGGCATGAATAAGAGCTTAAAAGTATATGAGAAATAATCAAAAGGCTGACAGAATCTTTCCCTAATACACTGAGGCACCCAGTCCAGATACAGTATGATTTGATATTTATGTTGTGATTTTCATGCTGAAAGCATCTCCCCAAAATCACAGTAAATTAATCTTGAGCTACGTTAAGACAAGTTTTCCTTTAGAAATGGAAAAATAGATACAATTGATACATGTGAGATTCATCTCACTGACATCAGTCATTAGGAAAAGTTAAAAGAGTAATCTGTTATAAATCTAATCTGAGAAAGGCAGGTTGGCTGTTTGTGGTCAGAGGAAAGAGACAGGCGACCCCAAAGCAACCCATTATATCCAAGGCTGAGGGTTTGGGTCACCTTCCAGAGGTGTCTCTCTCTAGAGTGAGTACAGAGGTAGCCCAGACAGCTGACTTGTTCTAAACCTCTATAAGATAACTAAAATTCAGTAAAATTAATCCCCATTTCACTGCTCTCCTTTGGTGCACTCCCTGTGGCTAGCTGACACCTGCACTGAAATTAATCTCACCTTACCCAACTTCTAATAAGCAGACTAGAATGCAGCAGATTCTAGGTCCTACTGTTTGTACAAGGTTTTCATCCCGAGAGATATTTCTTCAGTTTTTATAATCAGTCTCTAAGGATTTTTAAGAGAGGCACTGTAAATAGCTGTAGAGTTATGCGCTGTACTTCTTCAGTAGGTAATTTAAAATGAGTTTTTACTTCTTCCCACACAGATGACAAACCTCTTAGTCACATTCAGGTCATATTCATCTTTTTTTTTTTAATTTCATGGCAGTCATGACTCCCAAAAAGGGAATCCAGTTGGTTCTTGTTTTCATCACAATTTTTTGAAGAAAGCAAGCTCACCAGCTTTCACTTAAGTTACTCAACTAGAATAAATCATATAACACAAGGGAGGAATCTGACACATAGGGATTTCCCACCATCATTTCTTATTGTAAAGTTTTAGTCAATAGAAATATTAAATCATGTAACTGGTAGAAGATCAAAGATCATTCAGCATGTCAGAGGACTGAACCTCCTTTTCCCTCAGATACCCTCTCCACTCAGGTTTCTTCTGCCATTCTTGTGAGTCCCTAAAAGATGCTTTAAACCTTGTTGGCTTCAGCTGGATGACACCTGCATAGTAAGAGGTTCTTGTTTGAATGGGTTGTTATGCTTAGAGACCATATAGACATTAAGAAATTAATAAATTATGCAAATTGTAAAGCATCGGTATTGTGCATTAAACAATTTCACCATCTTTATTAAAAAGGCACCAGTTACCAATTTCTGTCAGTAGTGTTACTCAGAAGGTGTGTAAATTTCCTGATTTTTTCATGCAGTCTGTTCATGTAAATTTTCAGGTCTGTGCCAAAGTTCATGAAGAGGATGAAAGTCCCTGACTACAAGGACAAGAATGTCTTTGGTGTGCCCCTGATAGTTCACGTCCAGAGAACGGGGCAGCCTCTTCCTCAGAGCATACAACAAGCCCTGCGCTACCTACGGAGCAACTGTCTAGACCAGGTAGGAGCTTTACTCCATGGACTTGTTGGTTTTTTCTGAAAAGCCACTTTAAGCAAGCAACAGTCAGCATTTTTGTACTAAGTGCCAGGATTATTTGAAGATTGTTATCTCTCATGGTAGGCCTCAATCTCCTCTGGTGATTTGATAGTTGGTGCCAAAACTAAAAGTTTTCTATTTTGAGATTTGTATCCTGCTAATCTGTTGAAATTTTGTAGCTGTAAGAGTCCTGCTGATTTGTACATCATAGTCTACTTCAAAGAACATTTTGAGATCTTCGTGTATATTGAATGAAACCTGGGAAGGGGTCAGGACTCCCCACCTCTACACGTATCTGTACTGCTTATGCTTGACTGTTGCCATTGAGGGTTAACTGTATTCACCATTTCACAAGATATGGTACAAAAGGTTTTATTTACTTAGCAAAGACAGAAAAGTCCAAGAATAGAGAGCAAACTCAGCAAAATATTTCAAGTATTCTGTTGACAGAGTCAGATATATCCAGATAGTTAGGTCAGCAGGGGTTCAATGCCAAAGCCATTATGGTACGCTGCCTTTTATAGTGTTCTTAGCTACAGCAAGCCAGCTGGGATACCCTCATGCTCAAAGTATTTCAGATTTTTTTTTATTCCCTTTAGCTACAGAGGGACATACTAATCATATTTTTACTGTTCTTCCCCCAAGGATGAGGATGTATATTTTTATGAGCATAGGACTGGGAGAAACCCCTTGGCTGTTTATGTTCTACTGTTACTGACCTCATGTGATATGACCTCTTTCATAACTGCCTTTAGATAGTTGTAAGTTCGAAAGGAGCAACAAGCACTTTGCTCAGCAGACTTTGCTGCTTTCCTGGCTCTGAGCACGTGAAAAGGGTGGAATTAGTCTGTTTTGAATCGTCACATTTTCTAATCACCATTCTGTTTGCTGTTCAGGTTTTTTGTTGGGTGACAGTCATCTTCCCCAAAACTGAAATCTGAAAATTAAAGGCATTCCAGTGAATCATAAGCATTACCCTTTGCAGTCAGTGGGAAAGACACAGGTCCTTCCTATCAGTTCTCTCTGTAAAGAATCCCATAGTGGTCAGACCTTGACATCTAACTCCACAGTGTTAAAGTGAGCTGAGAAGAGTTCTGCCAGCCATATGTAGTGCGGGAGCTGAGGGGTGGGATGAACAGCTTGTCAGAAATTTATTAAGAGAGGATGAAAGGGAAAGATGCATGGAGACAAGTGGAAGTGATATATTCAGGAGCTAACATGCCTGGTTGCCACAGTGCTCATCTGGGTTTGTGTACTGAGCTGGGAAAGCCAGTGTAGGAAGAAAAGTGATGCAGCAAGCCCGGAGGAATTAGTGATGAGGTTGGAGGAGGAGACGCCCAAATAAGAGGAACAGGAGCTGTAAGAATGGGGATGGGCTTGTCAGCTAAGAAGCAGAGCAAGAGGAAGAAAGAGAAGAGAGAGGATTAAGTGGGGAGAATGTAAAAGGGAGTATAAAGGAGAAAGAAAAAGCTCTTGAGAGATTTGAGGCAATTAAAACGTGTTGGAAGCCTCAGACAACTGTCTGCTCCTTTTGTGTTTACAGGCTGGGAAGCATCAGAGCTCTGTGAATTTCAGTTCAGCTGTGGTTTCTTCTTAAAGATTAAAATTGGGAAAATACTGATTAAAAAAAACAGGGAGGAAAACTACAAATTGGTGTCCTTTAAAATATCTTTTCACCAAAAACCTTTCTAGGCAAAAACATTCCAGGCAGTTCAGCTCCTCTGCTTTACAGTTAATTCCTTTGTTCCCATTTAATTCAAAGTCTGCTAATGCCTGCACAGAGACCGGGGTAACCTCAGCATCCTGCTTATGTGTCCCTCCTGTGCACTGCAGAAGGTGGGCAAGAGTTCAGAACAGGTGTCAGAGCTTCCACTTGGTAAAGGTGTCAGAGCACACACTTGGTAAAGTTGCGGTTGCTCTAAACCATTGCAAGGTCTGGCTCCTGCCACTGAAATCCCTAAACTGGCATGAGGAGCCCCACAGTTACTTGTAGGATATGTAACTCCATTTCACTTTGGGAAATAAAAACTGCTTTGCCTTCTCCAACTGCATCTTTATTTCTGTCATGCATCATATGGCTGCTTGTAGGGAAGATGATCCACACAGCATGAGGATAGTAAAGAGACTGGGGCAGACTAACCTCTGGATTTTTAGTCCCTTCTCATTTACAGAACAAGTCTGTAATAATGCAGAACAAAGCCTAAAACATCTTCTTCTATTGAGTGAAGAACTCTTTTGATTAATTATTATTTTTTTCCATTCATAAAAAAAAAATGGAAATAGGAATTTGGATAAATGTCTTTAAACAGAGATCAAGAGCAGTAGAACAATGTGCAGCTGGAAATAGCATGGGTGAGATTTGACATCTGACCTCTCAAATCAGACTTAGCTAGAAGTTTTTAATGGCTGTTTATACCAGCAAGGACACTTTCCATTAAAAGGAGAGAACTGAGCCTGTGGTCTGACGTTTATCTACCGCAAGCTAAAACCTTATTTTTTGGACAGAATTAGCAAGTCCGTCTTCTTCATCTTCAGCACACATTTCTAAGAGGAAAAGGCATTTAAAAAGAGGAAGAGAAAGGGAACGGGAAAGCCAGATGAAAAGAGCCGGATGTTCTTTCTTGTATGCTCTTGTCAGGAAGAAGAGCAGAGCTTCACTTGGGATCATAAATACAGAACACAGGGCACACTCCAGTTCTCTACTTCCTGTACATAAATTTAGCTCTCAAGTGACACTAAATTCATCAGTAAGAAGACATGGAAGAGCTGCCTCACAACCAGTCTGGTGCAGCAGTTCCTCTCCGTATAAGTAATTAAATAAATATAACCCCTCACAGAGCTGTGATCTATGTAATTAGTGTCATGAGTGTGCAAGTTAACCAAAGTCCTAAATACCCTCCAGGTGAGCATGGGAGGTGTTCTAGAGAGAGGAGGGTCCTCTGTGAACTCTGTGCTGCTTCTTGCTCTGAAGTAAGGGGTCAGAAGGCATTATTCCCTCGCATTTACTGTTTGTTGATGGACTGTGCCATGCAGGAAGCTGCATGAATCACTAACAAGACAGCAACCACAGAGGAAAAAGGGTCCATAATTCCCAATTGGAAATGTGCCTTTCCCATAGGTCTCTCTCAATGTTTCACCTTTTTCCCTCCAAAACTGAAGGGAAAACAGTGTTAACACTTCCCAAATGAAACACTGTAAACTCACTTGGGAATAAATAATGTGGTTGAGGCCCAGGAATTCACCCCAGGGGGAATTCCACCGGTGGAGAAGGACAAGAAAGGGCAGCCCTGCCTTGAAGGCATCATTTGAAGTATTACCACTTCCTTTCAAAATAGAAAGCAAACAGGATAAAAATGTATCTTAGTGACACTGCACAAATAATCCCTCCATGGCCCCCACTCTCCAACTGGACTTTTCGGTGGGATTTGGGAGAACTCTTAGAAGCAGAGAGCATGAAAGGGAAAAAATACATTTAATCTTGATTTTGAAGCTCTATCAGGAAGTACTAATCTTTTGCCACAGCATTTATTACTTAGCTAAGCATAATATTTTCTTGTTAGTCTTCAAAATATATACCCAAATAAACATGAGGGGCCAGATTCTCAGCTGGAGTAAATCAACAGACAGTCACCCAAGCCAAGCGAGCCAGGCTGATTTATATCAGCAGAGCATCTTGCTTAAACTTCTCAGGCAGCAGAGAAACCACAAGGCACTCAGAACCGTCTCTCTCAGACGGGACAGAGAGCAGCAGCATCATTAACCCCTGCAATCCTTCTGTGGGAGCCTGTGCTTGCCTGCGAGACTTGTAGGACCATCAATTGCATTCGCACATTCTCCTCCTTCTTGCCTGGAGTGAAATAAGCAACCCAAGCTTTGGTCATGATCCAAGTCCCCACATATAAATGGATATACCACATATATGTTCTTCAAGTGCCACTTTGCCCTTTACCCAGCTCAATATGGTACGTTTTTAGGTGGGTCTGTTTCGGAAATCTGGAGTGAAATCCCGAATCCAGGCCCTGCGTCAGATGAACGAGAGCTCCCCAGAAAACGTCAGCTATGAAGACCAGTCAGCATATGATGTGGCTGACATGGTCAAGCAATTCTTCAGGGACTTGCCAGAACCTCTCCTCACAAGTAAACTAGGAGAGACTTTTCTGCACATCTATCAATGTAAGTTGATATTTCTACATATTTTTCTTATTATAAACAATTAGAAATTGTTATATATTATATAGTAATATACTATGAATAATTTATCAACACTGGATAGGTTTCTTTCTGCTAGCCTTTGAGATATAAAAAAACCCTCTGCCCTCAAAATCTTTGACTAACAGGTCTTTAGAACCACCTAAACATTTCAGTGTCAAATTTAATGGGAAGACAATCTTCATAGCAGCCTCACAATCAGAAAGAAGACAGAAGAACAGGCTGCTGGACACAAAGAACATGAAGACGCATATTTTTGTCAGATTTCTTTAAACTGTGGGCCCATTTCATTTCATTTCATTTCATTTATATCTCAATATAAATGAGTCTTCTGAGCATGGAGAAGTGGTACTTGACCATGAGAATATGTGTCTCTGTAGTCCCCTTCCTTGCTGTGACTTCTCATTATTTGTTTTTTTTTCATTATAGTCAATAAAATGTACATGCAAAAACAAGCTGCCTTCATGTAGATCATAAGCTCTATGTAAAGAACTCATAGAGAAAGAAAGAAAGCAGGGGATTTCTTCTTTTCTTTCCAGCATAAGCAATCTTCAAAAAAATCTGAGATGCATCAGAATAATGAAAGTCCCTGTGAATCAGGAAATGACTGTGTATCTCTTCTCCAGACTGAGGGAGAAATAAACAGTGGGAAAAACACTGAACAGCCAGAGGAATTAGAGTTTTTTCCCTGACAATGTCCATTATGAGGGCCAGTCAGCCAGCACTCTGGCAGATGCAGCCAGCCTAAGCCAAATAATTGGAAGCACTAAAGAGAAGTGTGTCTAGTCTTTTCACTTGCAGACGTTTCAGCTGCCAAAACAATAAAAAGCCATTTTAAAACACTGTGTAATCCCAGTGCTTAAGAATCTCAGATACTTCCGTTGCTTCCCTTTACTGTAAAAATCTGTCTGTGGTGTGCAGTCACTAATGAATTTACCACCACAGTGTCTGTAGCTGGTAGAGAATGCTGGGACTGTGCATGTGAGAGACAGCACTGCAAATAAATTCAGTGGGTTTGGCTGTACGTGATGTCTTGGAACACAAGTTAACTGCAAGAGTTGGTGCCTAGCCCTGGACCATCATTTCCCCTTCATCTTTCCTGCTCACAAGTTGTCTGCCTGCACACACATTAATAAGCTTGTTCAGAAAAGCAACAGGAATTCTGGCTGCTAATAAAATGGCAGTCACCTCCATGGGGAGGTGGCCAAGGAGAAGATTATCCACTGCAAGGACATGTTCTGCATGTCCTTGGTGACAAATCACCTCTAAACTATTGCTTGATGAAAATTGGGGATGTCTCTTTGCACAGAAGAGACTGCAAGTAAATTACCCCCTTGCTAAAGGAAGAGAGAGATGGCAGATGCCAGTGGCATCAGGATAAGCAGGTCTGTAGCCAGAAGGGGCTCCCCTTTTCCAAGACATGAGGCTGAATGGGGAAACATTGATACCAGCCGACAAAAAATGTAAAAAGAGGCATGGGCTGACTCTGTAATGTCTGCATGGTGCTGCAGTAGGAAATCTGAAGAACTTCTCTTTCCATTGGTCAGAAGGGGAAAAGATGAGCTAAGATTGCTAAAATAAACCAGGAGTTACAGGATTTCAGGAAGACTTGAGGATGAGTCTCTTTAAACCAAGGTAGAAATAAGAAAATATGGGCTCTGTAGACACCAGAAAATATTGTTTGGATTAAGAATGAGTAGCAAGGGCTTTTTTTCCATGTGACAAACAACAAATATTTTTTTCTGTTTCAGACAGTACTGACAAAACTCCTTTCACAGAAAAAAAAGTTGAAAATTTCTGGGATACCAATTGTATTTCATAACATCTGCAATTCAACTAATCTGTAGCTGAGACTTTTTCTTGCCCTTTGTTCTGTTTAACAAATTGTTAATGTGAAGTTAGGAGGGATTTTTCCTCTCCTAGTGTATTGGCAGGAGATTTCTGCTTTTCTGGGACTCTCTGAAGATATTTTTCATATATCCAGAATGGCTTGAATTGCTGTAACACATAGGATTTGGGATGAGATTATTAGTGTAGTAGTCTATATGGCATCCCATTAATGAAACGTTCACCATTTTCCTAAAACCCACAGTTGCTTAATGTTTACCTGTGACTTGAAGCACTGGCTGATCTTCTGCTTCATGTACCAGACCCATCAGAGCAACAATAAAGGGAAGGGAGGGATTACCAGAAGGTGTTGTGGGAAGAAAAGACACATTGCATGGATTTAGCAAAGGCTCCTCTGACTTCTCAGAAAAACCTTGCCTTGCTGCTTTAAGAAACTTTAGAAGTATTGAGCTGTGTTCGTTTTGTCTTTCATGTCTGAAAGCTTTTAAAATAAAGTGCTTGTACAGGGCTAGCAGTCAAATCTTAAAAGCTGGCCGTTCCCTCTACTGTAAATCTGTTTTTGCTCTTCTTCCACTCGATTATAGAGAGTACGTAATGCCCAGAGGAGGACTCAAAGTCCAAACTGAGAGAACTTATGGTAGTTTTAGAAATGAATCTGTCTGAGGTGCTATTTAAGCATTTCCACTCCTTCTTTCATTAAACTCTTCTACGGTTTAGGACACAAATCTAAGTGTTCCCAAAGCTTCCCTAAGACTTAAACTTCTGTCTTTCCAGGGGACAAAGAAAACCTGGAAAATACCATTTAAAGCTATGAGTACTGAGTACTATTCTCCCTTCATAAACTTCAAATGAAGTCCAGTGTTTTTCTTGGGAGCAGCCCTTCAAACTCACAGAGAAATGCCAAACACTGACAAGGGAAGCTGTGCTTTGTGGAGGAGCAGAAGGAGAAGCTGATCAGGGCCATGTGATCTTTTCCCCTTGGTCTCCTGTCTCCTGCTTCTTCACAAAGCCATCGCTAAGGTCAGGAAAGACCTCTGTGAGTCAAGCATTAACCTAACACTGCCAGGTCCACCACTGAAACACGTCCCTAAGCACCACTTCTGCACAGGTTTTGAGCACTTGAGGGGACTGTGAATGTCTGTGGCAACTTTATCTTTCTGGCTCCTTACCTGATCTTACAACTGACCCCCTGGGCGTCACTTGCTCCTTCCCAGATGTTCCCAAGGAGCAGCGGCTGCAGGCGGTGCAGGCGGCCATCATGCTCATGGCCGACGAGAACAGGGAGGTTCTGCAGACTCTGCTCTGCTTCCTCAGTGACGTCACCTCCGTGGAGGAAAATCAGATGACTCCCATGAACATCGCTGTTTGTCTGGCCCCTTCCCTCTTCCATCTCAATATAGTGAAGAAAGAAAGCTCTCCAAGGTATGTTTCTTCTCAGCGTTATAATTAGTCACATCCTGAAAACGGAGTGATACTTTCAGTGGTATGCAGGAAAAATTTTCCAAGCCATCTGCTTTCCAGCACACATTAAACAGGGCATGGCTTCAGTAAGAGGGGAAAACCCCTGCTGCAGAGCCAGAAGCACACTTGTTTTCACAAGCCCAGCAGGCATTTCAGGTTGTCTGTTGTGAACATGCAGTGCCTGCTTTCCACGTGGAATTTTCAATGGGGCACTAGTGAGTTTTGCATGAGTAATGCATGTTTTAAAGGATTTTGATATGTAGATTTTCAATGAGTGGGTTTTTTCACTTTCAATTTACTACATTCTGCCATTCAGGAAACAGGGTTTATTTCAGGCCACATTAAAATTGTAACATGGTGGGTGTAGACTAAACAGGGCATAGCCTGGCTAAACATTAGTGGTCCCTCTCGACTTTTTTCCCTCCCATCTGGTTCAGAATACACTGAGATTCTTGGTCAAGTACGTGTATAACCCATGTCTGAACAAGGGCTTTAAGAAGTAACAATGTAAACCACTTTACATCATGTCTGTTAAAAATCCATTTCAAAATGCACAACACATCATGCAAGATATGCATAACCTTTCCTGCTTTTACCTTTGGCTGAGCAATATTTGAGGTAAACATTTTTCCTTTAAAAATGGCCCAACAGTTTGAGCAGTCTTGTTGATAAATAGAAACTAAAGATAGGGGGTTTTTCTCTCTGATGTTGGGAGTATCCTGCTGGTTTTTGCTTTCATATTAAAAAGACTCAGCTCTTTACCTGAGATACTGAATTCAATTACAGAGTAATACAGAAAAAATATGCAACAGGGAAGCCAGATCAGAAGGACCTCAGTGAAAACCTGGCAGCTACTCAGGGACTTGCTCACATGATAATGGAATGCAACAAACTTTTTGAGGTGAGTGAGAGACTCAAACAGCATTATTCATGGCCACATAATGCAGCACCCTTTGAAGTATTTATGTTTACGCTTATATTTTCTGTCTTGTGTTAGCTCAGAGATTGGTGCCTCACTTATTTGTAAATTTGCTTCATCCAAAGTTTATTTATCACACTTCTTTATGGCGGTTCCCTTTTAGTATTCAAAAGACGCAGGGTAATTATTCTGTGACAGTTTTCAACCCAAACCACTGGATTAGGAAATTTTAGACTAATTCAAATCAAAATCTGTTAGTGCGAAATTTTATTACAATGCTTTTAAAGCCTCAGTTAAAACTTATTCATCTTAAAAATAATTGCCTGTATACTTTATTTCTGTGTCATAGAGACCTGGAGTCATTCCTGCAGCTACTTACACTGCAGCTGGAAGAGAGCAAATGCTCATATCTTCTTTCCCCAGAAGCACAAGGCAATATTTCTGAGGGCTAAAGGAGTAACAGTGGTGTATTGCCATCCAGCTGATCAGTCTAACACGGTTCTGCATGAGTAGTGCTGTTCAGAGCCATGGGCTGTTTCATTAGAATACTTTGATGTTTCATCTTGCCAAAAGACAGAAATTGGTGTGCATTTCACAGATCCTAGGTTCTTGCAATTGGATGCTGAATGGTCCATCAGCCTAGAAACACATTGTCTTAAGGAAAAGTTCTCAGCAGGAGATTTTCCCTGTGTGTTTTCCCTCCCTTCTGTGGCACAGGTCCCACATGAGATGATCACCCAATCCCGAAACTCCTATGTTGATGCAGAAGTGCATTCTCCTACCCTGGATGAGCTTGGAAAACAAGTGGATGAGGAAGGAGGGAACTATCAGATGTACCTAGAAACTCTCATGCAGAATCTCCAGAAAGAAGCAAAAGAGAAATTCAAAGGATGGGTCACATGTTCCAGTGTAGAGAACACAGAACTCGCCTACAAAAAGGTAATTTGGGGAGACATGAAAGAAGCAGTAAAGAAACCAAAGCAAAATGCAGCTCAGATATGGGGCACCCTGGCATGTTGTATGGCAAAACTCACACCCTTCTTTCTGGCAAGCCACTCTTTTATTATTATTTTTTAAAAGATTGCTAAAAGCAGTTAAAATGTAATGTAATGTAATAGAGGTTCAAGTATAAGATTCCAGAAAAAGGCACACAAAGCAAGCTGGGGTCTCCAAAATCGATCAAGTAAGTGACACAGCAAACAGCACAACCAGAGAGTGAGCTGAGATGAGAAACAACAGAGAACATTACCTGAGCAAGCTTTTTGGCTGGGGGACATGAAAAGTTTCCGACCAGTTCTTGTTTGCTAGCAGTTTGGAAAACACAGCTAGAACACAGATAATTACAAAACTTCTTCAGGCTCTCCTATGCTTTTTTAATCATGCCAGTTATATCCCTGATCCTTCTGTCCATTTTTCATGTGGATTTTTGATACTGCAGCTTTTATTCAAATTTCTGAATTTGTTTTAGGCTCCATCACTTATTCAGAGAAAGCCAGACCACTGTGAGGCAGTGAGGCAGAGGATGCTGCAGGGTCCCGGCAGACAGTGGAGTTCAGGGATGCTGGAAACTGAATAGCAAAGCAGAGGTCTCCAAACCAGTAGCAGCTAGCAAGAGGAGGGGATGAATTAGGGGTGGGTGACACTAATTAGGCCAGAGAAGAGCACTGGGAGGAATGCCAGATCTGGATGGTGAGGGGGCAGGAGGCAGCATTACCCCAGCTTGGGAAAGTGCAACCCCTCTGTCAGGGCAAAGAAATTGAAGTTACTGTGGTTTGTAGCCACCTTCTGTGAGTGACTTCTCCAGGGAGGGACTGTGGGAGGTTCAGGAGAGAGTAACAGGGCTTAGGTGGTCAAGGACCTGTGAGACTACAGAGGGGATTGGGAGTTCCCCAGGGCAGGGGAAATGGGGAACTGAAAACTTTGGGGAGAAAGAATTACAACATAAAGTTATTTAATGTGGGAGGTGTGGAAGGTAGGTTTCTGGGGAAACAGTCCTGGATCTGTAGGAGGTACTAGAGGTTTCCGAAGTAGTCACGTTGGTCTATGAGAACGGTAGGGTAGAGAAGGGTTAGAAAAGCAGGGCTTGCAAGATCCAGTGATTACAGTTAACTTCTTTACTGCCCAAAATAGGACCCCTAAAACCATGCAGAAAAGCTGGATGTGTGCAATCTAGGATATTTACCTTGTGCATAGCCCAGAACTTTCTGTTCCCCTTACTGTAAGCTGTGGAGGTGTTTCAAGAAACAGGATCTGTGAGCAAGGAGGAGTTAGCAAA
Source organism: Motacilla alba alba (assembly GCF_015832195.1). Taxonomy (NCBI): domain Eukaryota; kingdom Metazoa; phylum Chordata; class Aves; order Passeriformes; family Motacillidae; genus Motacilla; species Motacilla alba. The sequence goes on along the minus strand of NC_052016.1, from coordinate 57,565,000 downwards.
TAGTCTGTGCTCTTTGAAAAGTGTTTTCCCAGCACCTTCCTTGCAGCTATTTTGAGGAATATAAACAGTATATAAACATCTGTGTACCTGACACATAACTGAATCAGTGTATGTTCTGCTCCCCCAGAATTAACCAGGAGGGTAAATGGACCCTCAGTCCCAGGTAGTTTATAAGATTGCCTGAGGCAGTTGCTTCATTTCAGCCCAGGGTATCAGTCTCTCATCTGTTTTTACTTCTGCAGACACATATTTGTCATTACACTTAGGATGTTTGGACTTGGAAAAGTGTCTGTCACACCAGAGGTAATGCAGAACCTCACTGGCACTATGGGAACTAGTCCAGATATATTCTGTTGTGAGAGCTGAGTAATGAATCACTTCAGATTTCCATCCAGGACTAGTAGAGCAGCAGCAATAGCAATAATAGTAATGATTAGCAGGGAAATATGAATGCTCTTAAGCTGAAGTCAGACACACACATTGAGATTTTGTCCTCAGTTATCATCTGCTGAACATAGGCATGTAAATTATCGGGGTTTGTCTTCTTGGTCACTTCAGGTTGGGGATGGGAATCCACTAAGGCTTTGGAAAGCCTCAGTTGAAGTTGAAGCCCCCCCATCAGTTGTCCTGAATCGAGTGCTGAGAGAACGTCACCTCTGGGATGAGGACTTCTTGCAGTGGAAGGTGGTGGAGAGCCTGGACAAGCAGACAGAAGTTTACCAGTATGTTTTGAACACCATGGCTCCTCATCCCGTCCGAGACTTTGTTGTTCTCAGGTAAGCTAAGGGTGGTTTTCTGGTACCTTTGCCTCCTGCAGTGCATGAAGGAAGATCTGGACTTATCTCAGCCTTCACATCTGTGTAATTGCTCTCCAGGAACTCTACTTCTGGGCAGCAGTGTTGATTTCTCAAACTGAATTAGTCATACACCTACAGCATGCTGACCTTTTCTCTGATGTAATTTGAGCAGCACATACTCCTGAGGCCATAAATATAATTTCTTCCTCAGAACAGATGTCTGATAATAGCTGTTCTTCTCTCTTAGCTTTGTTTGTTGTCAAAACAGTGCAAAGAGAACCCAATTGTTTTTTACGCTGCTTTTGCTGTTCTCTGGGGAATGTTTGATGTTTAAGAGCCAAATGTTTAGAAGAGAAGATAGTGGTGCTTTTAAGCTAAGGCTGTTATACAGTGTCTATATAAGTTATTATCTTAAATTTTCAGTTGGAGTCTTTGTACATGAAGAAATGCTGATCCATAAAAATCCTAGTGTGGAAATGAACAGAAAGAGGCAGTAGATTTGTATTCTCTCTTCCAGGGGATGACTTCTCTCAAATAAATGTGTAGCTGTGTATCAATATTCCACATTCAATCCCAGTTCTGCCATTGTCTATCTGCCTGTACAGAACAGTCAAAAAAAACCCCTCTTCTGTCTTTGAAATCTGGGCCTTTGCTTGCTAGGAGCTATTGTGGAGCTGCTGACATATTTCACTTACAGGGTCAGTCCTACAGTTATTTACTGTAGGACTATTTTGTGCATTCCTGCTTTTGGTCCCTGCTTTCTTTGATTGAAATGATGTGCCAGAGAAATACAAAGCAGTTTTGACAAAGGAAGGAGTACAGGGAGTCAGGATTGTGTTAAAGGGAATGAAAATTGAAGGAAAAAGATGGGCCAAATAAAATACAATTACAAAAGAACATCCCTTTTATGAACTTTAGTAGTCTCTTAAAGGATGCAATATTGTTGGTATAAGGGAAGAATTATTGGAACTCTTAGGGGAAGATTTAAAAATGCTTTCTGTAACCAATTCTCCCATTACTCTATTTCCTATGCCTTACCACAGAATACTGGGCTAAATTAACTATTTTATAATCAAATATCTATTATATATTTTTTATAATTATATATCTATCATTATTTTATAATTAATCTTCTTATATAATGTCATTAGCTTGAACCAGTGATAAATTTGGCCCTCTGCATGGCACCGAGAAGATGGTCTGTGAGTGACGGGGAAGTTTTGATGACCATAATTTGGTCCTCTCATTTGCCACTTAGTTCACTATTAGGTTTCGTGGTGGTTTATGTTCTTTAAAGACCTGCTGTGCAGTCACATCAGTTAAAGGAAAATCCTGCTATCGAGTTCTCATTCTTTTCACTGACCCAGGCAGAATGACCCCCGAGGACTGAAATATATATCATAAAAATGAATCCTGGTGGGTTCTTAAGGGCTGAAAACAGCCATCAGGCAGATCTGTCAGATTCTGTTGTTTATCTCTTTTGATTGATATCATTAAGTCTAGAGCAAGGTTACCCAGCAATACCGCAGTCAATTTGATACCTTATGATTGGTGGGAAGTGAACAGTGAAATTATAATACACCTCTGGGGACATGAATAAATATATTTTAACAGATGGCAATTTTCTCCTTCTCAGTCAAACTTTGGGCTGTGAAAGGATCAACATAGTTGTTCCTTTTTTTTTTTCAATGTGACAGTCATAACAAGGGGATTAGGCTCCCTAGAGAAGACTCTAATGGTAAGAGGAGAGGAGAAATGTTTCATATGCCTGGGATATGACACAGCTCTCAGCTGCCCTGTGCAGGCATCACTTTAATTAAAGAATCCACAAGTGTTTCATGTTCATTAAGTATGACAGCATTTTGGTGAGTTAGGTGCCATGCCTGATTTTAGTACTGTAAGGTATTTGAAGAACCACCGAAACTGGCCTAAATCTATATGACTGAGAACAGGAAACCAAAGTCTTCTGAAATCTCTGGGATAGAGAACTTTCCACTTCCCAAATGGCCCAGGGAGTGCTGGGTCGTTACCAAAATGATGTGGGCACATCTAAACACTGTGCAGGCACTCGCAGGAGGTGGTTCAGCATTTCTCATGCTGGATCTCAGCTGTGATTTCCTTCTCCCATATGTTTCATCTGCCAAAATAGCTCATCAATTTTGTTAATGCCCAGGCACATGTAAAACCTTCTGGTCAGTATCTTCCTGCAGTGTCTTGAATAACAGCTCTGTTTCATATAAGAAAAATGCAGAAAGTTAAAATTATCTGCTGAAGTCCAAACTTCAACAGTCCTTGAAAGCAGCTTACCTGCTAAAATATGATACTTCCCAAGGCAGCACAACCCCTGTCTCAGACAATCCACAGCAAGATGATGCATGTTGCACAGCACAGTGGGAATTTCTCATTTCTTCCCACAGCACAGGAAGGAGCACAGACCTATCCTCTGAGATTCAGAGCAGATGAGAAAGATGTGAGATACAAGGGTATGTAGAGAATGCTTACAGAACCACAAAAAATGTTAAGTATTAAGTCTAGGAATCTTCAACTTGGTGGAAAACTTCTCCAGCATGTAAGAGAAGCTAGAAACATGGGAAAGGAAAGAAATCGAAGGACATTTTGTTTTTAGTTCAAACACCCTTGAAACATATTCTGAGTATCCTCATATCCTCATAATACTGAGGATTTCTGCTGAACTGCATTTCTTGTTCTGCAAGCCTGCATGGGTGCAATGCACAGTTTCAGCTTTTGCTGAATGGCTTATCCTCAGTCTTTCTCCTTTCCAAAATTTTTTGTCTGACTGCAAAAGGCTCTATCACACCCTAGAATACTGATGGTTACAAAATACTCCTGTGGAGAAGCAAAATTTCTCCACCTGGAGCCCCATAGATGGGTGGCCATTCCACATGGCCATGAAACTGTACCAGGGACTCCAGGGACTCCAGGGACTCCAGTCCACTGGCATTGCAGGTAATAAAGATGGGCAGACAAGGAGACTGTAACTTAAATTCTGGTTCTTACTCATGTGCCCAAAAGTTTCATCGCTAATGTGATTCCGTCTTGCATCTGTTCCTGCAGGACATGGAGGACAGATTTGCCCAAGGGGATGTGCATGCTGGTTGCCATCTCTGTGGAGCATGAAGAGGCTCCTCTCATGGGAGCTGTGCGAGCCATCGTCATGGACTCCCAGTACCTGATAGAGCCCTGCGGCTCAGGAAAATCCAGGCTGACCCACATCTGCAGGATTGACCTAAAGTAAGTATTCCACCTGCACGAAGTAATGTCCATTCAGCAGGACAAAACCCTCAAGATGTTGGGAACAGAGGACACAGTTAGGGTAGCTTTGCTGTTTCAGAGTTTTCCTGCGGTCTTTTCTCCGCTCAGTGCCTACCACTGTTAGAAAGTGATCTTAGAAACAGAACCTGCTTATTTGAGTACTGCAAGGGAGAACTTCAGAGTACATTTAAAAGACAAGTATTTGAATGGCCACCACCATCGTGGCCAGTGCTGAGCAGGAAGCATGGCAAGCACGTTTCTGTGGGGCATGTTTCTTGAGTATTTGAGTTTCTCAATAATTCTCTTTTCATTTCTTCAGAGGACATTCCCCAGAGTGGTACAACAAAGGCTTTGGACATCTGTGTGCAGCAGAAGTTGCCAGGATCAGAAACTCATTTCAACCTCTGATTGCTGAGGGACCAGAAACAAAAATCTGAGGAAGTGTTCCTGGGAGCATGTGAGCATAAATCAGGGTCTGGCAGGGAACAGGAATACTGAAAGCAAAGGTCTGATTTAAGCTGCAGAAATCTGACCAGACCTGGGTCTATACAAAGCTGAAAAAGGAATTTTATAGGAAAGTTCTTTTATTCTGGAGACTTCATCTTCCCCCCCTCCCCCACATCCACTCTATATAATTTTGATTATTGAACTAAACATTTCTTCAGAGAGCTTTTATTACTTTAAAAACAGATTATTGCCATTACTTGTATGTTACATAACTCTGGTATTTAAAGGCTTCTAAGAAGCATATTTTAATTGTAAATAAATAATGTACAGTATGTATATATTTATCTATATTCTATCTATATATATGTATATGTATAAATTAATTATTTTGTATATAACTCAGTGCAAATCACTTGCATCAGTTGGACTTTAAGTGGACCTGTCACTTGTTTCTTAGTGTGTCACTGCTACATAAGCTGTGTTTGCTGTTGTCACAGAGTTACCAGGCCTAATTCGTGTGATAACAAACGCCTGTTCCCAAATATGTTTTGTGTTTGTGTGTGCTATGAGAAGGTACCTAGAAATAGATGTAGGAAGAATTACAGGAACTAAGGAAGAAGGAGGTTACAGTGCATTTAAAAACAATGAGGAGGGAATCAGTCTCACCAAATAAAATACATGGAGATCCATCTGAGACAGACATTGTGGAGGCCATTTATGTTCAGCTGCAGAATTGTGACTTTTAGTAGAAGGTGTTGAAAACTTACCTGTTGCCTTAAATGACTGGTGTCTGTCAGTAGAGACCTCACTGTGTGCAGTGTTCAGGTAACTGCTCATCCTCGGACAGCACAAGGTAATGCTGTGTGTCCTGAGATGGCTGAAATCAGACTGGTAACTTATTAAGCTGTAAATTAATTTTTTTTTTGCAAGCATTTTGTCTAGGTTCTGAGTGTTTCTGTGTTCTTTCCTTCTCCCATAGAGATGGCTAATCCAAAGCAGGTTTTCCACATCCAGTGGACACAAAGACATGCAGATGAACACCATGCCTTTTAATATTCTTATAATACAAATAACTATGCTTTTTTAAGATTTTAAACACATCTTGGAAATTTAAAAGACTAAATAAATACTGTTCTTGGAAAGATCACTTTTATACTAACAGCAAGCATTTTCATCTTATATTGCACTGTTCTGCATGATCCCACCTCTGTAGGCATTGGTGGGAGCAGGATTAGGACTATGAGGAGTAGGAGCCATTTAAGCCTATTATATAATTTCATTTTCAGGGACCTATTATTTTGCTAATGGAAGAATGCTTTAAAAGTAATAATAATAATTTGTCGACATTGCCTTTGAGGCAGGGTTCCATTTTGTTTTTAACTAACCTACGACCAAAATGTTATTACATCTATGACTCAGTAAGAATGTACAAGCCTGTTAATACTGTTCTTCATTAATCGCATTTGTTCACTTAGACTTTATTTATTGCTGCATAAACCAGCACAGTCACTCACAGCCAGTGTTTCAGCTCAGTCCTTCCAGCAAAATCCAGAAAGATTAGTATGAGGTGGATTAAGCAGGATGCATTTCCTATGTGAAGCTGCAGCTTTGTGCCCCGATTCAATGAATGAGGAAGTCCCTTCAAAGCCAGAGATTTGAACATTCCCCAGGTGTGGGAGCTGTGCAGTGGACTGTGTTTGGTGACAGCTGCTAGAGCATGACCCCACGTGCCATCCTGCACGCACATGGGGGCTGTGCTGGCAGGGGACAGCCCTGCGAGCTCAGGCAGCCTGAGCTCCACAGGTGTGGGAGCCCAGGGTGAACAGGGTGACCCAAGGTGACCCACAGTGCTCCAGCGTGTCCTTGTGAAGGAGCAGGACTCCAAAAAGTCACTGTCATCTCCACCCGTGAGCTGTGTCACTCGTGTTTTGTTGTGCAAGTCCTAGGATCAGGGATGTTGGCTGCCTTGGAGCTCCTGCCTCAAGTTTATGGCCAACAATAGTTGCGATGGGCAGCTATCACGAGCTTTAAGTCCTGCAGACAGGGGAGCACTCACGGGGCTGTTACGTGGCCATAGTGGGGTCTGGCAGTCACCTGCTGGCTGCAGGGCACCCTCACTGCCCAGGCTCAGCCTTCCCAGGAGCAAACGGTGCCTCCCCAGCTGGAAATGCCATTCCAGAAAGCAGCACCTCCTCCCAAACGCCTGTGGCCATGGCAGCAGATTTCATGCCGGCTGTTTTCCAAAACATGAGCAATTAGAGTACTTCTGCTACATTAGTTTACATAAATAAATACAGCGGTGCCTCAGCATTAACAGGCACAGAATTTCTAGCACTGAGAACGGCAGTGTCTGGCAATAAATAATGTCCTAAGGAAAAGCAGGGAAAACCTGGACAGTGCTTTTATCCTGTCTCACAAGTCGTTGCTCAGCTGGAAGAGGCCCTGTGCCATCTGCCACCCTTAGCAAGGTAGGGTTGTTTTCCTGCCCTTGCAGAAGCTCTGTCATAAGCTTCTGGCATCTCCAAGCCATGTATTGTTGAAATAAGATTTCTTCAAAATGCACATTATGCCATGTCTACCATTCAGCTACCACAGTATTTTGTATTGTTACATTGATACATTACGATAATTGCATTTTTAAATGTTATACTCATATCAATACCTCATATTTTTACCTCATCAGTTGGTATCAGTCATTAGTTGTAAATAAATAATTTCAGAGTTGAATAAATTTGCATACACTAAAGAATCATGTTTCTTTGTGCTCTTTTTCCATCCATTGGCTCAAGAAATGCTGAATTTAAGCCCTTGATTTCTTTATTGCAACTTGCTATGCACTAAACTGTTCTGGGGTGGGATTTCAGTAATGACTGCAGGCTCAAAATGATATTGTTGTCCATTATACTTAGGCTGTAGTATCCTTATGTATACATGAGCTTCATGGCAAAGATTATGTTTTCCAATTTAGCCATGTTTCTGCATCTGTGTTCTTGTCAATAATTTGGGTCTAGGTTCATAGGAGTGACTGGAGCTGGGTGAGTGCTGGGTTCACATTATCCGACATCAGCCATCTCAAATCCATGAAGCCATTGCAAAAGAGTAAAAGGTATAGTGGCATGATAGTGACTTCTGTGGTTTGTCATACACATTCTACAGATGGATTCAGTGTTCCTTTGGATGGGTGTTGTGGTATAACCCCAGCTGGTATAACCCTCTCTCTCTATCCCTCCACCTGGAGGGACAGGGAAGGGAATCAGAAAGAGGTAAAACCCATGAGTTAATAAAACCTATGGGTTTAATAATTGAAATAAAGCAAAATTATTATTGTTGTTGTTATTAATAGTTATTGTTATAATTGTTATTGCTACTATTAACAACAACAGGGAGATAAAAAGGAGAGGAATAAAATCCAAGAAACTCGAATGATGCTCAATACAGTTGCTCACCACCCACTGACCAATGCCCAGCACTTCCCTGAACAGCAATTGTCCCCCCAGCCAACTCCCCCAGGAGTTTCAAATTGTGACCCTCAATATCCTGGGCCACTGAGCAAGCAATACAATATAGAAAGCCAACAAGTCCCCCAGAGCAGCAATGGATGCAGAGCAGAACCCACTGTGCAACTGCAGACTGCTCTGCTCCATTGTGCAAGACTCTGCTCAGCAAACACAAGGACGTGTGGAACTCAAGGGCAAACGCAGGCCAGAGCAGTGGGTCCGGGTTAATGAGTAAACAAGAGAAAATGTCCCAACACTGCAGAGAACTATTTGCCTGTCCTACATAGACTGATGTTGGGGAGGTCTCACACACTTGAGATACCCTCCCTGACACCACAGCAGGTTCCAGATACCAGAGCCTCTATGCCTCTGGAAGAGGTCAGCATCTCTTGCACAAAAAGTAACCCTGACACTTAGCTGCTTCCACGCCTTATTCTGAAACAAGGATCTCTATCACAATACCTTAGTACTGACCTCCCACAGGTAGATATTTTCCACTGCTCTTTTACACTGCCTGAGCCCAGTCCCTGAGCCCAGCATGCCCTCTGTCCCACTCAGTCCTTGCATGTCTGCCTTCTAACCCAGCCCAGGATGCACAGAAGGACACAGCCTTTAGGGCAGGGTAACCACGGCCAGGTGGTCCCAGCTCCAGGTGCAACAGGGAGTCAGTCATGGCCAGCCTGACAGGGCTTGAGTACAGAATGTCCTGTGTCCCACAACAGGGACAAAACACAAGGGTGAGTTTTGTCACCTTCCTGCTTCTCTTCAAGAAAGCCAGAGCACTAAAATAACCATAAGCCTCTGTCCCGTTGCAATGACAAGTTGGAGCTTTTGATCCTCTCCCAGGGATGAGAATCCTGTAAGATGGAGAGGCTAAAGGCAGTGAACTGCTCTCTGCCTTGAGCAGAGACTTGAACTGCAGTGGGTACATCCTTAGCAGCAGTTTGCAAGGGGACAGGATGAGCTTCTGGCTGCACTGGAGCTTCAACAAGAAAATACCTAGTTCTGGTGCAAGAGCAGTTGCATGGAGCTCTGCTGACAGCCAGCTACAGGATTACAGCTTATTTCTTAACCAAAATGCTGAATTCTGTAAAAGACACAAGGGAAGCCTAAAACTACAGATTTTGCTCTATCTCCTGCTCATAGCAGCTCCAAGCTCCACATGGCCACAAACTCAGAGCCAGCATTTACTGCAGGGAGGATTTGCAACAGCTTGCAATTTATGGGAGCAAATTAGCTGCAAGGCCATCTGTCCTTCCCCAGACCACTGGCCTGCTCCTTGCTGGAATGACTGCTGTTCCTTGAGAGGATGTGTATCGAATTACTTACTCATTTTTTTCCTTTTTTTTTAATTAAATAAACGTGGGAACCACAGGTGGTGGAGCAGAGGACAGTAACCCTCTCAGCAGCAGCATCTGCGGGCCAGCAGTGCCCCACCACGCATGTGAGACAGATGCTAGCTGAGGGCAGGCTGACCCCCAGACCCACCCAGGGTCTGCCAGCCCACGTGGCCACCCCACTGTTCCCTGCTAATAACAGCCAGGCTTGCTCTTCATGGCAGCAGGACATGAAACACCACAGCTGGTCTGGCTTGACAAGAAACAGTGAGTCCTTCTTTTGCCCCCCGACTCTTTCATTTTAGAGGTAGTCCAAATCAGGAAGTTTTTATCAACACCAAAACCCCGTGCCTGTGCCTGACTGCTGGCCAACCAGCATGAGAAAGGAGCCCACCATGGCCAAAGTGTAGAGCACTCTGGGTTCATGGCTGCTCTGGTATTTTGCCCAGTGTTGTCTGGTGCCCAGCAGGACAGGAACTCAGAATTGGACCTATGAAGAGAAAGTACAGCACTTTAACTCTTTACCCTGGATTTCTCTTTCCCTGAAGAGTCATGTTCCTTTTCTCCTGGCCCAGGGAGGAGGAATCACACAAGTGCCTTAGCCAGGCAACTCCATCTGTTGCTTTGCAAAAGAGGCCAAAAAAATTGTTTAGGAAAAACTTCCCATTGTTCAGTGGATATACTTCAGGATCCCAAGTGAGCAATGGGGCTGCTGGTCAGGAAGGACAAACTCTGCTGCTGCAGATGCATTGATGCAGTATTGGCAGCACTGCCGACACACAGGGCACATCAACAGCTCCCTCTGCGGCCATGGGACACTCAGAACACCATCTCAGAGCCAGTTTTTGTCCCTCTTTCCTGTTTCCTACAAGGCTGGGGAGCCCACACCAGCCTGCCCACTGGCACAGCATGGATGCTCACCTTCACCAACAGGGAACCCACCCACTTCATCATGGAGAGAGCCACCACCTTGGGGATGTGTTTTAATTACATCCCCTTCCCAAACACTGAATCATCCCCCATCCACAAGCATCCCATCCCAAACACATCCCCCATCCCGAAGCATCACCTTGGATGGGGTTCACCGCCTGGCCATGCTGATGCCCTGCCTTTTTAACCTATGGTTGTCCTCATGCCCTTCTCTCCACAGACAAGGAGGTGCCAGGACACTTGTAAAGTGTTGGGCAGTGACATTCATTGCACTGCTGAAACCACCAGGACAGCAATGGAAAAGTTTGTGGTTATTATCAATACAAATAAAAATAAAGATCATAAATGATGAAAATTAAAAGGCTATCACTGGGTTAAGACAAAATTTTACAATATGGCCTCCCTCCTTGGCCTCCCAATATGTTTTGCCTTGGGCAACCTTTTCAAGCAATGGCTGGTATTTATCAACAAAAAGATACAGTTATTGCATTTGGGTTTTTCAAATAATTGAGTAATTTAATCTTTTAAGTGCCTCTGAGATCACTTGCTGTAATTAAAGACAGAAGATGAATGACTGAAGTACAAGAGCATTGGAGGACTTTAAAAATGAACATGTCCTTGACGGCATCTCCTGCTCATTTATGTAACGATGATCCCACATTAATATGACTAAACAGATAAAAGGAGAAAATAATAAGAGCTTGGTTGCATTATTTTTCTTCCAGCCCAATAATAATATATCATCGGCCAGAGGAATGTGCCCATGAATACCAAGCAGGAGCAACCACGTGCTGCCAAGAGCAGGACCCCGCCACCTTCTGCTGTGAGGTGCAAGGAAAGGCAATATCCGCGCACAGATCTCGCAGCAATGTGGCAGATAAATGAGTTACAAATGTCTATAAAATTCACAAACTTGCATCAGGATTGGACTTAAAAGCTCAGCAAGTGCTGGGAGAGGCAGCTGCACCACTGGCAGTTTCCTTTATGAGCACTTATTTTCTTAGCTTTTGGAAATAAGACCCATCTAATCCTAGTGGAGAGGGGGAGGTACAAGGGTTGCTGCAAAGTGAAAACTATCGACAAAAAATCTGTAAGGCCTGTAAACGGCATTTTGCCTTCTAAGTAAGCAATACACCTTGACATACCTCTGTCATACCTCGGTATTTAGCACCCCATTTCATAGCCCAAGTGTATATAAATAGGTGCCCAAAGGGGGAAGAAGGGGTGGTGAGAGAGCTGGAGCTTGTTCTGCTCCATTCTTCACACAGCACTAAGTGCCTGGGCCATGCATGTTCCATACTGAAGGAGTAGCAGCCTTGCACCCCTCAAGGCATCCTCCAGGCTGCCCAGAGAGGCTGCAGCCTGCTGGGAAGCTCTCCTCACCTTCTTGCTCCCCTCCCTTTCCTGGCAGGGCACCCTACGGCCTCCAGCTCAACTGCACTATTGCCAGACTACAAAACTTTGTCACCTCGTAAAACTTTACAGCGCAGGTAGTTTATACCATTACACCTCTTGAACTGAACACTCAGCCAATTCACAGTTTCCTCTGGCAGGAGGAAAACCAGATTTCTTGGGTCAGGTGTTGTGTTTGTGCAGCCCTGCTGGTTGAGAGCTGACGAGGGCCTTTTACAGAGCTCTGGATGCAGAAGGCAGCGATGCATGGCCAGCTCAGTGCCCAGAGCCAAACCACCACTTCAGCCAGGATCTCACCAGGACATGCCCTTGGCCCTGCTTCTCCTTCAGGACCCAGCACATGTCCCACTTGGGAGGTGTTGCTCCAGCTCAGAAATGCACCCCATAAGGCACAGCCCCAAGGGAAGCTCTGGCTTGGAAGCTCCTGAGAACCAAACAGGTGGGACTGAGAAGTGACTACCAAGGTGCTCTCTTCCCATGCAAGGACTGATGCCATTAAAAAACATCAGGGAGAAGTCCATCATACATTCCAGATTACAGAGGAAATGTTAAAACTCACCCTTTCCCATAAAAAAACAAAAACCAGATGAACATAAAAACAAACAAACCAACCAAAAACCCCCAAAAGGGGTTTTGTGTGTTACACTTAGTAAGGAAAAAACTGTTTCCACTAACAGAAAAGAACTAAGGCAGAAACAAATCCCACTCACTGTGAACTTGCAGCATTTAGAAAACATCACTGCTGTGATTCCCACTGCTTTGCTCAGGGCTGGTGACTGACCACCCTCCTGCTCCTCAGACTCCCATGGGTCTCCTGGGACTTGGGCCAGATTTGGATGACCTCAGGAGAGCTGGGATCAGATAACAAGGCTTCACCATGCTTTGAGTAATTCCTGTGACAAGAAAAAGGCTTTTGACAGTTAAATTCCTCACGTAGGAGGTGTATCATTGAAGGAGGTATATCACTGAGGGAGAAATATGGGAAATGTGGAAATTTATTTTTTTTTAACGAAGAATATTTAAAGTCCCATGGCTCATCCCCACAAGGGGGGACTGCTCACTCAGCTCCCAGGATGAGGAACTTGCACATCTGCTTGTCCCTGTGGCTTTTCTGCTCTACTTCGTTAGTATTTTCCCGGGCTTCTCTCTGCCTCACTGGTGCTTTTGCTACTCCTTCAGAAACACAGAAAGCATCACAAAAGTAATAGCCAGGGAAATGTCAGCACCCACAAGCATCCTGGCTGCAGGCTGCTGTTATTTCAACTTTCTGATTTCTTAAAAATCTTTTCTCAGAAGTGCTTGACAGTGGTGTTTCTGTTCAACTCATGAAGCAAAGCAAAAGGCTCTGATACATTGGGCCCTGACACTTTCCTCTCACCTCATTATTCCTTTTTTTCAATCTCCTAAAAAGAGCGGGCTTAACAAGAAGGGTGGGCTTAAGAAGCCTGCACCAGCCATAGCCGTGAGAGGGCTGAGGAACAGTCGTTTGGCAATTAATGAGTGGCACATCAAAGACAGGAAGAACTTTCCCTTTTCTTTTCCATGCCTCTTTTTCTTGGCTTTGCTTGAGCAAAAAAGGAACAGGATTGAACTTTCCTTGCCAAAGCTAAAGTCTAGCACCTAGAATTGACTTCTTCACCCTGAATAAGGAAATTTTCACCTCAGCGGTCTCTGGAAGCAGAATGAACAGATCGAGTTCTCTAAGTGACTTGAACCAACACATACAATGCAAGGAGAAAAGGGAAAATTGTGTGTTTAAACATGCTGAGGCTTGTATGGTCCCTCTTCCTTTCATTGGGCTTGTTCTGTTCTGCTCCCACATCCCTTAATCTTGACATTTACTTTCCTGAGGATGTTTAACAACGATGCCACAAACAGACTGCTCAGTGCTGAATTATGCTGACAGAATCCCTGAAGCCTGGGAGTAACTCTACTGGAATAGAAGAGTTTTCCAATTTACTGCAGTGTTACTATGGAATGAGATATTGCACCAAAGCACTCTTAAATTGGTATGGTTACTTCCACAGATTATCTAAATAGCAACAGTCACTTTAAAAAATAATAATTTAAAAAAACCCTCAAATAACAAAAACTCTCCAAACTCCTAGGTCTGTTGGAAAAACATCTGTTTAGCCACAGGCCCCAGAAATCTTCAAGAATAGTTAAGAGTTATTTCTGTGTCACTGAAAAAACAAACAACACAAACTCCTTGCAGAGTTATCACAACAGCCTCTCCTGAGATGCTCTGTACTTGATGCTGCAGGCGAAAAAACTGGACAGATTAAACAGTAAGATCATGTTACAATTTGTTGCATTCAGTATCTTTATTTCACTTCTGCGATTGTTATAAAAACAATATAACATTCATCCTGTCATTTAGCAAAGACATCCCTCCCACAGTCACTCGGCACAATCTTTTCAAGAAATAAACCAGAAGTTTTGCACACATGTCATAAAAACATTTTGAACAGATATAATGTTTAATCTGGAGCACTGAGTAAACTGGCAACAACATTTCTTTCTATAAACACAGTTAAAAATCAAGAAGTCTACCTAAAAAACTGCAAGTTGAACATGCTGAGCCTTGTTGCTCTTGAGAAAACAAACCACCAGCCACCACCAAGCAGTCTTTGCAGCCTGAGTAGGGAGCCCCCTCTGCTCCAAGTCTTTGCTGCTGCCTGCATTTCTGCTCAGGATGCCCAGATGGGGTTGGGAGCACCAGATCACTGCTCTCATGTGAGCATCGAAGGCAGCAAGTGCCCCACAGAAGACCAAAGGAGGTGATTGCCACATCAGTTTGCATAAGCACACCTTGGACGGGTACCCAATGTTTGCTTATCCAAGGGCTTCTTTGTTGTTACTGAAGAGTGATTTTTTTTCAAGACAATTGACAGGAAACTTGCACTGTCCCTGATTACATAAAATAAAGCAGATTCCAGAGGCAAAAACCATACCATTATCTCCATCAGAACAGCCGATCATTGTGCAATTCAGTGGCCCAGGCAGCACCACAGGCAGGATGCTTGGGAGAAGGCTTTGGCAACCACTGTGCCCTGCTCAAGCCAGCTGTGCTCTGCAGTGATATTTAAAACCTCTTCTGAAGACAACTATGCCAAAGGCTGTTTAGCTCCATGGGTCATGGCTCCATGAGTGGATACTGTCACACAGCAACAAATCCCAGTTTACCTACAAATTAGCTATCCAGCTGGTGCCATCTGCCTGTCAGTGGTTACATATCACCCAGCCTCTATGGGAAGAGCCTGCTGTGTCTCCTCCGTGCTGGAACTGCTGTTTCACACATTGTGCTGTGCCTGGGCCATTCCACAGCTCCCAGCAGCAGCTGGATGGATGGGAATTGCTTGTGAAGCAGCAGGTCGGGCCCACGTCCATCAGCACTGTGCCCATGGCACCTGTGCTCTTCTCGATTTGCCCTGCCCAGGCCCCCTGAGCCCCCCTCAAACCCAGGGGTGCAGGTACAACCCAGGTACACCTGGCTCCTCAGAAACATCAGGCCCCGACGTTTGACCAACAGCAAAATACACACCACAGACACACAGGCATGCAGAACACACAGGCTGGGCATGACCTGGGTGCAGCTTGTGCTAAATGAATGTCACTTTTTGTTACGTGCTGCAAAGGCATCTGGCAGCTGGCATAACGTATTGCACGGTGATTCACTGCTGTGCCAGGCAAAAGCCATTCCACATTTCATACACTCAGGGAGAGAGCTCTTTTTCATAATCCTCAGTGCACCAGGCACCAACGCATAAATATACAGCAGTTGGAAAAGTTCTCTTCTACAGCAAGTCCTATTAGTCTATAAATAATTTTTATACGTATTTTTAATACTTCATCACTTACCCTGAAGTGTGCACCTTAATCTCAATACCAAAATATACATAATTGCAAAGAGAGACCATTTAAAGACTAGAACTGGAAGAAAAATATATTAATCATTATGAGAAGATACTAATTATTTTTTTCTCTATACATTATTTAAGAAAAAATATAATCTTAAATTACAAATTAAAATCATATTTCATATGTAATTTTAATATACAGTATAGAATCACAGAGTGTTCAGGTTGAAAAGAACCCTTGGAGGTTATTTAGTCATCTTCTAGTAATCTAGTAAACATCACATTTAATACAATGTAATCAGCTTTAGTAGATAAACAATTCTTGATCAACACAGAGCACATTTCTTTTAAAATGTTCTTTCCAGTGAGTGACAGTGTTCACATAACAATAAATATACAATTACAGCTGAAGGTAATGCAGGCCTAGAGTTAGAGAGCAGACAAAAATGACCATACTGCTTTACACTGAGGACCCTCCGAATGCAGCAATTCACAAGGCAGGCAAAATGACATAGGTTTCTTTCCCATTCTCTATTTCTACTAATAAACAACGGTGCTAACATTCTGCTATTTTATCTTGTTGAGAGAAAAACAAGAGGCCCTCAGACATCCAGTAATACTTTGGGATCAAATGCTGCCAGGTCCCCTTGCTCAAAGGAGAACCTCCAGCCAACCTGTGAGAGGTCTGGCCCAACAGCTCCAGAGTCTCAGACCCTGGCAGCAATAAAGTGCTGCACTATTACACCAAAATGCTGGCATTTGAAGTCTCTGCACTCAAGACAAATAGCATGCAGAGACCATCCCTGCTAAGTTACCACAAGTTTGCAGCAGGTAAGTGGCTGGGCAGCAGCAGTGGCAGCTGAATTCAACTGGCTGTGAGAAGTGCAGAAATGGGGTGTCCCAGCTGTGCCATGTCCCTGGGTACAGGGCAAGAGGCACGGGGTCAGGCACACAGCTTTCTGCCAACTGAGACAGTGAAGACATCCTAGTTCCTGTTCTTTACATTTTTTTCCTGAGCTAAACAAAGGGAAGCCCTTTCACCCTTCCTATCTCTTCCCAGTAGATGACATGACCCCTGCAATCCCTGGATACATCCCTTCTTCTTACTCCCCTGAGAATGACACAGTTCTTTTAACCCAAGTTCCCCAATGGCATCCTGAACTCAGATGTAGTCTCAGAACTAGTTATTGATTTACCAACAGCTCCCAGCAGTACAGAATCATTTCCCCCCATTCTTCCTCCTGCATATGCTTTAGGAAAGGGGTTAATCTTTCCCCGGGCACTGCTTTTTGCAATTCTCCTCCATCTTCCTTCTCATTCATGATCCCTGCTCCAGTTAGGTTCTAGCTCTGGTTAAGAAACATCAGTGTTAACCCTAATTTGGAAAAGTAAATTCTTGTTTCACCCCAGTCTTGGAGAATTTGACATTTAGACTCTTCCATCACACCATGTTTTCAAAACCTTTCTTTCAAAACCTACTTTCACCTGTACAGTTCAGCAAGGGAAATCCAAGAGGGAGAAAGCATGCGCTTAACAAAAGGTCTCAGGGAAAGTTGTGAGACAACTCCAACCACAGGAATCAAGAACTGGTTATAAACCAAGGTACTATAACAGACAAAATGATATCTGGAAGCCACATGCAAACAATAGCTTCTCAGTGTCGATATCCTGCAGTATCAAGCAATGTAAATGCCTTCCTAATGCTGAAGCAATCACAGCATTGTGCATTTTTATTTCAGATTTCCCAAGGGATTGCAAGAAAAAGGACAGTGAGCGATGTATTCAAAGGAGAAGCTCTATTTATACCGTCTTTCTACCCTCTTGGTGTAATAAGTAATGAAGAATATAGTAACAATAAAAGCAACAAATACAAAAGAGATAAAGGCTAATAACGATTTTCTCGTTCGGAAGAAGTGGCAATCGGGACATGAGGCAACCTCTTCCGGACACAGCAGCTCAGGAGTTTCAGGACCAGGAAAACCATTATTGCCAATTATTTCTCTGTAATGTTTCAGAGAAGGTTTTGGTTCATATTGATTTGCTACGTAGCTGTAGAGACCATACTTAGGAGCAGTCTTGTCATTAAAAGAATAGACAAAATAGCCTTGAAGGTTAACGTCATCCAAGGTGTAAGCTGCAAAAGAAAACAAAGGGTTGAAGAAATGAATCAATGCCGCTTTGCAATCAGGAGCAGTACCATATGTCCATATGTAAAGGAGGGGTAGGGGAACGTTAAATCCACATCTGCACTTCTCTCTAAAATTAAGTAAGGTACATGTACATCTGTGAAGTGTTTCTCATAAAAAGTAAGAATCTGTCAGCCACTGCCAGACAACGTGATCTGTGAGTATCCTGCAATTTATTTCCTTGTGCTTGGCAAACACAGCTGTGAGTGCCTGACGGCGTTTAATGATCAGCACAGAGCCTATCATGAAAAGATGGCTCTCTTTGTTATCTATCAAAGAATACAGGTTTTGGGCTTCCTGCCCCTAGTTTTCTGCAGCCTGTTTCTGGTTGCTCCTTCTCCCTTGCAGGGCACATCCCGATGGGGACGGTAAAGAAACAGAGAGAAACTTCTCAATAGAAAAGGCACAGTGACACCAGAAATATCGCACAGCCATGCTGAGGTTGTGTACTGGGATATCACCGGTGCAAGGGGAAAGTTTATGCAAATTACAACCCTCTCCTGCTATTAACCCAAGTTTCTGATCCAAGATGACCTGTATCAGACTGTATTGAGAACATGTCCACAATCCATACTGCTAACTCAGCTACTGGAAGAGGCCTAGCAGCTGTGGTGTTAACCTTGAGCCATCCATCCTGCTTGACAAAAAAAAAAAAAAAATCAATCCAAGGTAGTAAACACAAACTGTAATCGTTTATCTCTCAAAATCACTGTTTTAGCAAATCAAAGCAGATGAACACAGGACTGAATTTTCATATGCTTCTGGAAACAATTCTTTCTGAAGCCACATGCAAGACTTTAGCACCTCTAACCTACTTTTCATGTGTAGAATGAAATAATATTTACCTGGCCTTTTACAGAGCTGCTGCCCAGAATAATTAGTTGTGTTTGCAGAACTGCAGGTGGATTTAATGGTGTTACATAAATGGTTACTGCTGTTCTTTGTTTTCAATTGGCAAAGATGTACTTAAAGACAGTACAAAGCACTTCAAAATACAGCCTCAGTCCAAAAGGTCCCATACTGTATCCTGGAATCATTTATCTGCATAAACCTGCTGGCTCCCCTGGAATAATGCAGGTGAGCAATATTACACACACAAAAATTTCCACATGCAGTGCCTGAAATCAATTGGAGGAAGAAGGCAGAATAGGGACTTTAAGGCCGAGGCATACACATACCAATCCCCCTCTACACTGTGACACTGAGGTAAGGACACAAGATTTTTAATTCATGTTAGTTACTGTACAAGGTCTTGCATAAAAGAAATGCATGTCTTGGAGAAACCTGGATCAGTCATGATGCCAAGGTTATGTAACAACAAGATGGACGAAAGTGCAGTACCAGAGAGGGAGAAGAAAAAATGGAAAAGCTAATGGACCAAACACTATGGAGGAGTGTATGGTGTCTAAAGGGGGAGATTAAGTTTTAGGAGAAGTATTACAGCTAGTTAGCAGAGACACATTTATCCATCACAAAGAAGGTGAAAAGCTAAGAAAATAGGTTAAGCTGAAAAACACAGGAGCTATTTACAGGCTGGACAGAAGAGGGAGAAAGAAGTGACTGAGGGGCAGTGGTACCAGAACAGTATAAAGTTCTGTAAAAAAACAGAGGCATGTAGGTATTCTTGCTAATGGGAACTGGGAGAAAAGTCCATATCCACAGACACAAAAGTGCCCAGGAGACAAGCAATACAGAAAAAAAAAAAAAAAAAAAAAAAAAAAACAGTTTGAAACCACAAGCCCAAATATAGCCAAAATATTTTGAACTATAGATTTATAAAACATGCATTCAATGATACAAAAAGGTGGAGAATGAACTCTTGGGCACTTAATATTGATGTTCAGTAATCAGCAAAAGAGGTGGAAATTACAGAGGAGGAAGTTAAAGCAAATAGTCAATACCCTGGACAGGAACTGCCAGCCATCCTTCACTACCTATCAAAAGAGTGGAACAGATTATATAAAGCTTGATAAATATAAAATTTAGGAGATAATACATGATTAATACCAATCAGCTTGGCTTTATGAAAAATAAATCTTGTCAAAATAGCTTGACTTTTTTTTTTCTGAGACCAGCAGATCAATAAAAGTAATGATGTTTGATGTTAAATACTTAGAGCTTCACGAGGCAAATGACTTGATATTATATGGCATTTGGAACAAGAAAATAGAATGTTATGAGGTCAAGGGAAAGCCATAATGAACAGATTTCAACTAGTCTCAAGTAGAATTAAGTAATAGAACTAGAAGTCTAGAAATGTAATTGAAGGCAAGTAAGTGTTGCAGTGTGTATATTTCTACCATGCTCATAGAGCTCGGCTTTTAGTGCTAAGTTATTTAATGATCTTAAATATATCAGCAACCTGAAATAAATGTAAAACTTTTTCTCACAGTCTGCAAGTCCCAAAGACTAGAGACACAACTTAGCTAGTGTAGCAAGGTTTGCACAAACAAGCAGCAGGCATTTGAACATGACCAAATGTGAAGAACAAGCAGACCTAGTTTTGAAGAGGCAGTCCTGCTTCAAAGAGAGGGAAGAAATCTGTAACTGAGTTTAAAATATCAGTAAATCACCACAGAAGCTGTGTAACCAACCTGGTGCCATGGCCAAGGCCAACAGCCTGCTTGCATGTAGAAATGAGGAGGGTAAGAGGTTTTGTTATACCTGCCTAAGTGTGGCTGGGACAAGAAGAGTGCGTCCAGGTGTGGGTTTACCCCTCTCAGAGAAATATCAGCATGCAGGGAAAAACCTAATAACTCAGAGCTTTGACATTATGCTTTATAGCAGGGGACACAAAGAGCTTTGTCTGTATTATTTATCAAAGAGATAAAAGAGAGATGGCTTGTCTTGTCTGCAAATACCTACAGAGATAAAATACATGTGGAAATGCACAACGAAATTGCTTAAAGCTGAAGCTAGAGCAATTAATAGTAGAAATGAGATTTTTATATATCTATATGTACACACATACTGTGAGGTGCCAAAGATTCTTCATCAGTAAAAATTATCTCATTTGGGTCCTGTGCTTTTCTGAAAAAACAGCATGTGCTCTATGACAGGATGACTCAAAATGCTTTTTGCCTTATAATTTATGAGTCTTTGAGACAGAGAAAAGAACTGGTATGTGTTCTGAATAGCAGGAAACAGTCCAGGAAATGGCATAATGAGGTAGACAGCTGAATTATTATGAAGATCACTGTTGGATAAGATCACTGTTGGATAAGATACAGAGACAACTGAGGAACAGAACTGATACCCAGCCCTGAGGCACATCAGTGGAGAGAAGCAGCAAAGCAAAACAACAGTAGAAGTGTAGTAAGATGAAAATCTGAGTAAATACATGTGGAGATACTCACACAATTTCTATTTAAATTTACTGAATCCATAAAAATCTTCTTACGCAGAATATAAGCGAGGTCAGTCTTCCTGATGTTTAGTAACACCAATCAATCATAAATTTAGGGGAAAAATACCTGTTACACTCTAGTAACATCTCATTTAGGGAGTATTCTACAGAGGACATGTATTATAAAGCTAAGCATACTTTATCCCACAGTGTACACTAATAGTGGGATTCGTGACATATAAACCATCTGTGATTCCTTACCTTTTAAAGCTTCATTGATGTAATTTTGTATGTAATACACTCTGAGCTTATCATGCACCATATTCTGGTCATCGTCAATCCCATTAGCCATGACATAAATTGGGACGTTGCCATACTTTGATTTCACCCACTTGAGCAATTTACGCAGTCCCCAGGGCACTACTGCAGCTCTGCTGGGAGAGTGAAGCCACGTGATGTCATTGAGCATTTGAACTTCAAGGTAGTGGTCATATTTTACTGCATCTTCTTTCTCTGAGCCCACAAGGGTAGTAGTGTAGTGACTCAAGGCAAAAAAATCAAATGAGCCCTGTATTAACTTCTTTTCATCTTCTGAGAAGTAAGGCAAGTGGAAATTATACAGGTCAACACTGTTTCTTCGGTGAAGCCACGCTCTCATCACCTCTGGGTAGTCTCCATTCCCAAAGATGGGCTCTGCAAGCCAGCCAATGTCGAACTCTAAAATTCTGTCAGCAACTTCTTGGTCATTCCTGGAAAAGGGACAAGCTGGTTCTACCCAGTCAGCTTGCAAAGCTATAGATATCTTGCCTTTCTGATATCTCCTGAATTCTTTGTCATAAAGATGCCAGACTTTCGCATGGGCTTTCAACAGGTTGTGCCCTGCTGTGTATGTCAGGTTTTTCACAGATGGTTCATTCATGGTGATCCAAAATTTCACATGGTCCCCAAGACTTGTAAAGCAGAATCTGGCATACTCAACAAAAGCCTGAACAGTTTCTGTGTTTTCCCAAGCACCGTATTTGGCAAGAGAAACTGGAAGCTCTTGATTCTCAATCATAGGTTGCCATAAAGCAACAACAGGAGTTATGTTAACCCTGAGAAGTTCACTAGCAAAACACTGATAGTAATGTATAAGTGTGTGGTTGATTAGAGAAAGGTTACCTAAAGGAAGGATTAAAGACCATTTCAGTGAAAAATGGAAGTGTGTGACATGCATTTCTTGCAGAAGAGAGACCTGCAGCCTGATAGCAGCAAAGTCAACACAGTGACGCTTGCGCTTCGAGGCGTAAACTCCATCCACTTTAATGAGCTTCTTCGTCTGGTGAACGTCCCACACATAAACACTGGAGTCAAGGAACTGGGCGGGTGTTGTGTCTACCTAGGAGGAATAGGAAACATACCAGATTCAAGCTGTTTGTTCCAGGTAGATGGGAACATCCTAACCATCAGACACAGCCTAGTGGAAGAATATCCTGAATCAAAACATTGCATTTAGCATCTCTGATACTGGCATCTTGGGCTATTATGAATGAATGACTTTTCTGTTAACAAGTGATGTCAGAAAAGTACCAAATCTATATATTATTTTCACCCTACCTTCCCAAAAAGCTTATGCTAATGGTCATCATGTTTATGTCTTCTATAAGTTGTTCCAGTTTCCAAAAGAAACAAGGGATTGCTCAGGGACAGGGCACTAAGTCTGCAACAGATATCCAGAGAAGAAGATCTCCAGTGAAGACTACAGTATTTTTTAAAATGTTTTTCTTTGAAGGAGGGTATACAGAGAGATTGTCTGCTGTGAATTACCCAGTACAGTCAATTTCAACACCACTCCCTGAACGCATGAGAAGAAATAATGAATACAACATAATTTCTGTGTTCTGTTCTTTTCCTGACTATGATGAAAGATGAGTAATGCTCTGCACATGATTTTTAGCAAAAATTTAGTGGACAAGCAAATTTTTTCCTTCTTGCTGAAGACACCCTTTTATATTTAATTCATACTGAAGTAATTTCCAAGTTATTTCAGCAGGCTGCTGAGGTCTGAATCAAATTTTTGGGCCTCTGAGTAAACCCACTGTATGCTACTCCAACAGAAAATGCATTTCCCAGAAGGCTTTAGGGTTTCAGATGTCACAACTGCCTGTATGACACACAGTAACACAGTACAAGATGAGCTTCTCAGGGTCACCCAAAATTGTACTTTCACTTTTTCATGAAAATCACCAGCACAGTAAGGATTAGAAAATGAAAAACTGAACTACTTATAATAAGGCACAGTGTGAAATTTCCTCATTCATAATCTGTGTAATTCTTTCTAGATCCAAACCACAGGATAGTGGTACCATGGTCTTTATTTGTCCTTTTCTATTTCTTTTTAATCTTTGGTGTGCGGCTTCCCCCTGAGTTCAGATTCCTTGTCCTGCCCTCTGTTTGAAAAGCAGGTGTCAGCCTACAACCAGTGTTCAACTTGTAGCTGAGGCTCTGCAGACTGTATAAAAGAAGCTGCTGAAAATCAGTTGCTATTTTCTCCGGAGAGGTCAGTACTGTGCTTGTAGAAGAAAGTAATAAAAAACAGCATGTCTGAGGGAAATTGCTTTTCTGGAGAATTGTCCCTTGTAGATTACTAAAGCATGCATTGCCACTAATAATGTGGGAATGCTGTCAAAACAGTTTTTCCACCGTGATGCATCTACAAATCAAACAACCTAAGCCTTAGAGCACAAAATGTTTGAATGGCCTTTTGAAACGAAAATATTCAGCTTTGAAGGTTTTGGGGATGGGAGGGATTTTTTAGCTGTTGTAGGCTGACTGACTCCGCAACTTTATAGTTGTTACTGACTCCAAAAGCAGCAATTCCATTTCCAATTCCTAATCTATCTGAGAGCTAGGAGGATGACTTGAATTTTCTTGGAAATCAGTGCATGAGGTAAGAAGGCTGTGTTATTTCTCAAGAGAACAAAGCCAAATCTTACTTCTGGAGTGAGAAAAAACAAACAAGCTCCTCACATTCAAGCCTTAAGAAAGATTCTGCCTTTGTGGAAAATATAAATTAAAAATTCTGGTTTTGGATGAAGCCTTGGCTTTGAATTTACACCCCTTTACTGTGGTTAGAGCTCTGCAACCCAAAACAGCATCTGAAAATTACAGAGCCCAACAGTTAAAGTGATCACAACTAAGGTAGAATTTTTTGTCATGTTATAAAGTATTATAATTTGAAACATTCTCCCAAAGTATCAAATCAGTTGAAATAAAGACTGAGGACTGTGAACTAGCTAGGTTCTGTGCAGGGCACTGCAGGCCCTCATCAGACACAGTATAACATAAAATGAACTAGAAGGAATACAGAACTATCATTTAAATCTAATATTGTTCACTTCCTGTTATATAAAATCTTTCTAAGAACAGCACCAGGATGTATATGCATAAGATATAGAAACATGGCACTGGAGTTTTAGGAGTTGTCAGGAAGTTTTCTAAAACATGCATTTTACAGTTTAGCAGATTTAATTGACTTCACTTTGAAAAGAGCTGACTTCCCATAACTGATCACCTATGTTCAGGGAAAACAAGCATCAGACTCCTTTCCATTTCCATACATTTTTCTATAATGTTATTTATAGTGTCTCAATCTGACTAGTTTGCCTTGGTCACACACAGCAAGTCTGGTGAAGAATGACAAGACACACAGTTTGGCTCAAAAGCCTTGTTCCCATCTGCCTGCAGCACTGTGGCAAAGACACTCCATTCAGCAAATATGTCACAGTGAACTTGTGCACTGATCCGGCTGGACAGCCTGTCGGCTTTATTATCAGACTCACCTGAATGTAGTTGTCAACAATTCCCCAAGCAAAGCCACAGGGAAAAATTCCTTCTATGGGCTGGTTTTCAGGCAAAGGTGGGAAGCCATTTTTTTCTATCAGCTTTTGATAGAACAAGACAGAAGATTTGGGCATCAGCTTCTTGTCATGGCTTTGAAAATCAACATAAAACAGTCCACGTCTAATGCTGTACCCCCTATGCCACTCAAAGCCATCCAGGAGGGACCAGACTGTGTAGCCAAACACGTTAACTCCGTCGTACCGGATAGCTGAGGAAAGAACAAACCCAAACTCAGCACGGTGCTCATTTTTCTCTGTAGATCACACCCTATTAGCAATGCTTGCAGCATTAGTGTGTAAGAACAATGCAACAGGTCAGATAAGTATCTCAGTGCCCCCTCAAAGCCTATTCAGGGAACATATTTCAGCTGCATTAGGGGAGCTGCCAGATTATGGAAGGAGGCAGCAGAGGCACCTGGCTTGGCTTTAAAGCAAGATTTAGAAAGAGAAGCTGTGCAGCAGTGGTTTGAGCAGCTCATCAGACGTGCCAAACCTCAGCCTCGGAGAAGAGCTGGAGCCATCTGCAGCCACGGAGCCGGTGACTGCCCTGCACTGCCCTCTGCTCTGTTCATGCCGCAGCTCACTCCAGGGTAGCTGCTACTGCAGCACTACCTGTATGCAAACAAAAGCTGTACTCCTTTTCATCTCCTCCCCCTTCACTCCAAATACATATTGGGAAAAACCTGACAGCATGTTTGGTGTACACCTGAATTTTTATTACCATAGATTCCAAGCAGAAGTGATAATACAGAAAGACTCTGTTTATTTGGAAATTCTGTCTCTTTACATCTTTTATGGCACAGCATTCTCCGGCTCAAATATTTAAGGATTTCTAAAAATATGTGCGTGTTCTAGGTCAACTGTATGACTTCTAAAATCACCACATGATTTAAAGGTTAATGTCAGGATCTACTGGCATCTGTTAGTTTTACTAGCATTATTACAAGATTTCAAATGATACTCCCTTTTAGCTGTATTAAACACTGAGATTCAGCAAAATGTTCCTGGGCAAGGCTCAGCTCCAAGAAAGCACAAAAGAGTGTGCTAATTCTAATTACATAATTAGACCCACCCTAATTCAGCAATGCATTTAAGCACATTCTTAAGTGTTCTTTTGAACTGGTGTTTGGCTCTGTAGCCAGCAAAGTTCATCTTTATTACTCACCATTTTCTGTCAGCCCTAACTGGATACTGACTAAAGACAGATAATATTTACCAGCCTAATAACACTGAAAGCATTATTTCAGGCAAGCAGAATAACAAGATCCTAATTTCCTGCGGTACATTTACTAACGTACCTCATTACAATCAGTTATGAGGCACCACATGGATTCTTGATTGTAACCCTGTTTGAATCAATTAAAGGAACAATGCAATTAAATAAGGAACAAATTTGGCCCAGCCTTTGTAAGAGGTCATGAGAAAATGTCTAAGGAAATGGAATATTTCTCCTCCTAAAGGCACCATTCTTTTGTATTTGGCAAATGTCACTATTTTTCTAACCTCTGCATGCACCCATGATGACATCTGCCATACAGCAGAGTAAAAGCCAGTACAGGTCCACTGTGTGAACCAGTCTCAGTGAAAAATTCTTTGAACAGCATCTCACCCTTCTGTAAGTCATCACTTCACACAGCACTCCCACACTTCCTGAGCACCTTGTAAAAATTCTCCTCAAATCCTTTTTAAAAAATGTATTAACTTTTAAGTGTCACCTAGGAAAGAAGTAATTCGAAAAATGTTTGGAAGTTCCAAGAAGTCTGGAAGTCTCAAAAACTGTATCCCACACAGATTGCATATTACCACAATGAAAAGTAATGTATCTCTTTTTCTTTTCTTTTTCTTTTTCTTTTTTCTTTTCTTTTCTTTTCTTTTCTTTTCTTTTCTTTTCTTTTCTTTTCTTTTCTTTTCTTTTCTTTTCTTTTCTTTTTTCTTTTCTCTTTTCTTTTCTTTTCTTTTCTTTTCTTTTCTTTTCTTTTCTTTTCTTTTCTTTTCTTTTCTTTTTTCTTTTCTTTTTTCTTTTCTTTTCTTTTTTCTTTTCTTTTTTCTTCTCTCTTTTTCTTTTGGTGTATGTCTTTCTTTTTTCCTTCATGTCTGTTGGTGACCAAACAAGGCTGACTGAAAACTACAGTGTCCTTGCTTCTGAAACTCAGTGGCCTTGTCCATACTACCACTGCAAGTGACTCCTGATCTGAGCAATCCCCCAGAGCACGCCTACAAGGGTGATTCTGTACAGATCCGAACTCTGCCAGAACTTGGTTAAAAATTAAACAGCATTTTAGCTCATGTCTTGTTTGGCTCAATAGTATAGAAGTCATGAAAGGAAACATGGCAGACCCATAAATATCAAGTACAGATCTTCAAAACCATCAGCTCAGCTGCTCTCCAACCCCAGTGCCTGAAGGGGAAGTGTGTGAAGCCCCTGCCCGTGCTTCCATCTGGAAGGTGCCCAAGATCTATATTTTGCCTCTGGACTTGAGAATAGTTTGTTCCAACCTGTCATGGGTCTGGCTATTCCTTTTCTGCCTAAGACTCAGACCTGGTAACTCCCCAGACAATGACCTGACCTCTACCAGTCAACATGACCCAGAGGAGCCCTTCCAGGCAACATGCTCTGCTTTACAAGGCACAATCCATTTGTTTGTTGCACCAGACACAGAGAAGGGAAGTGAATATGACCCCAGAGTAAGATCCCCATGCATGGGAGAAGATGTCTCCAACCAATTAATGGTTCTAATTAATATTTAACAACTTTATATTACAGCTCTATTTACTCTAATCAACCCTAAATGGTGCCTGAAAAAAAGAAAAAAAAGAAAAAAAAGAAAAAAAAAGAGACAAATACCAAAAATAGCAAACAGGGCTGCGAATCACAAATAAATACCCTTTCCCAAAGGAAAATAAAAAAATTAATTAAAAAAAATGTGCAGAGTTTGTGCACAGCATGCAATATCAGAGTAGACACCTACATCAGCACTTCAAGGGAAATCAGGAGCACACTTTTGAGCAAATCTCCCTCACCATGCTTCAGTTCACATCACACAGTGGACTCAGAATGCATGGCCTGAGCTCCTTTGAGGTAAAATTAATCCAGAAATGGGCTGCAGGAATACATACAGTGTGGACACCTGGCCCTCAACACCAATTCTTTTTCACTCTACAGGTTTGCTCCAACTGGGCTGCACTTACTTGCTAAAGTAGATGCAGAAATAAGCAGCTCTGTCTGAACCAGTGCATACACACAACCAGGCACAGATCCTGGCAAGAGCTAGCAAGCAGAAAAACCCCAGTTATGTGGCCCCATGTCTAAATTAATCATCCTTGCTTCTCAGTGCTACAGCTCCAGTGTCATTTTACTGTCCCTTCACCACTGTAGTGAATTTCATGGTAAATACCTCAAAAATCTTCATATTACAGTACTTTATTGCACTGGATAAGCATATCTACATCTCTCAGAGAGAAAGCTTGTGCCTTTATGTTTGGTTTTTAATGCTGTCCAACAACTCTGCTCACAGCCAGCACAATGCCTTTTTTGGATCTTTCTCAACTACATTCCCCAAGGTACTGCATGGAGAACATTGGTATTTACACTGGATTTTGCAGATTCTAACAACAGAAGATTTGGGTGCAATACTTTCCATTGTAATGACACCAAAGTCCCTCCTGCAGACTCAGCCTGTCTCTGCTTTCTTTGTTTTGTTGTTTTGTTTTTTTAAAGGTTTAGGCAGGTGCCAGTGTCTTATGATAAGTTTTTAATACTATTGTTGCTGTTATTATTATTTATTGAGTGATACAATAAATGGAAAGACACTTGGTAAACTGAGATTGCTTCCAGCTGTGATTAAAAGACAGATCCATGTATTTCCAACAATTTAAAATCTAAGCAGAAATAGGGGTAACTGGACTATGACCCCTTCATGAAGATGAGCTCTTCATCTGACTTTATGCAAACTAGTGATACTGTACTTGAAACAGTTAGTTACTGTATTGCTCAGGTATTTATTAACCTTTTAATTTACTTGCAATAATTAGGTTTCTAGAACAGCAGATGAAACCAATTTGGGAGTCCTCTGCATCTTCATTACTGCTGAGAATAAAATGAAACCAATTTTTTCTCATTCACCATACGAAAATGGCAATGTAACACAATGTCTATTTCATCTGAACTAATAGATACAATAATACTCTTTAAACCAAGAACAGTAAACTGTAGACATGTAAATCACTTGATAAATTGTAAACTTAAAATTAAAAGACAATGGAAGTGGAAATGGGAACCCCA
The DNA here is from genome assembly GCF_015832195.1 of Motacilla alba alba. Classification (NCBI taxonomy): domain Eukaryota; kingdom Metazoa; phylum Chordata; class Aves; order Passeriformes; family Motacillidae; genus Motacilla; species Motacilla alba. Next base: position 57,535,751 of record NC_052016.1, on the reverse strand, counting down.
AAAACTTATTGGCAACTACTAGGAAAACTACTGTTTTCCTTTTCCAGAAGGAAACGGGAAAACAGCAAATAGGTCTTATCTACGGTGGTATATTTTCCCCACTGTTTTGAAAAAATAACAGGTTAACAGATTACTTTGATTATATATCCTCAACCATTCAGTTCTCCTTAGACTGATGGAAATTTAAATTACTGTGATTGATGCCCACAGCTGTACAAATGTAAAATCTGGGCAAGGGCAAGATGCAGAATGAAAAAGTTACAATATTTAATTTTAAAATGTACTATTTCAGCCTTATGTTTTTTTTTCAGGGGAATTCCTATTGCATAGTATTTACCTTTCCATATATATATTCTTATGTTTTGTACATATGCATTTAGATAAAGAAAGAAGCTATTAATATCTAATACAGCAAATTCTCCTAAGGCCACTGAGAATATAGTTTACATGTCTTGCACTTCCTTGTACCAAAGACAGTAAAAATTTTCCCACTGTCTTCAAGGACAGCAGCATCAAGCTCACCAAATGCTATGTGCATATATGAGAGTTCTTCAAGTAAAGAATAAACCCAGGAAAGGGATTTGAACTCTCATTTCATAAGTGCTAAGATGAATGCTAAAGACTAAAATCAGTTTTCAGCCTGGTGCCTTAACACACCTCTGTGGGCTATACTGCATTATGATTTTTTCAAGCATGTATTAATACAAATTCCTACCTTTTAAAGTTTCCATAATGAACTTTTTGAGATAGTAAATATATTTGGCATCATCTTTCTTGGTGGTACCAGAAACGAACCAGCTGTTCTCCACAATGAATATTTGGGGGTTGTTATATTCACTGTTTATCCAGTAAAGGAGCTGCCTCAGGCTTATTGATTCCAACTGTTGGAATTTCATGTGGGAGTCCAAAAGCTGGAAACTCAGGGTAGCTCCAAAAGAAAGAGCAAAAAAGTCTGCTGTTCTCTTGATATACTTCTTCTCAGCCTCAGTGAATTCAGGCAACAGAGACGAGAGGTTGCTCCTCATGCTCTCTGGATAGTCACCATCAATAAATATGGGCTTAGCAAACCAGCCAAGCACAAAATCAAGGGATTTTTGGCATTCTTTTATATTCTTTTCAGTCATACGCTGGGGTTTTATCCAGTGGGAGCTAAGGGCAATGGACACTTTTCCTCTTTGAGCTGGACGGAAATGGTCATTGTAGAGATGCCAGACCTTAGCATGGGCCTGTTGAAAAGAAAGGCTGCAATTAATGGACCCAAAAATCCATTTTAAGTAACACAATTATTCTCAAGTACTGGGGCTCAGTCTTATTAATTCATCAATAGTTTACAAAACTAAATTACGTCTTAATACCATATTAATACCATGTATCTACCAGAAATTCCTAGTTGGTTGGGGAAAAGAGCATCTCCATAGGATACTATTACAGGCACTAAACACACTTCTGGCTTTATTAACTTATATTATTCAGTTCAGACATACTGCCAGTATTTATAAAAATGAAAATGCATTTAACTAAACATGTTTCAAAAAAGGTTTTCATTATAGGAATATCACTTTATCTGCAGATTCATGGATATATAAAAAAAGAACCTTAAAATACTGCCCAAAACTCTGAAACAATACAAAACAAAGAAATAACTTTGAACTTAATACTCTTTGAATCAGAACACACAATTTAGGAATATAGAACTACCTATTTGGACTTTAGAAAGTATGGTGAAAATAAAATTGCTGCAGGTCCTGAAAAATTATTCCAATAATTCCATTTAATCTATTAAAATATACTATTTATATCTAGCATCAGAATTTAACCACTTATCTTAGTATAATTTTATCTTTTACTATAAGAACATATTTTGTACCAAATTTCTTTCCTGAGATCTTACAGAGTCAGTTTTAACAGTCTCTGAATGTTCCTTTAAAAAGCTAAATGTTAAGTTCCTGAAGCCTTGCATTATCTTCAGGCATTACCTTCAAGCTCTTTAACCACTCTCACTGCTCTCCTATGATTCTCTTCCCATTTGTCATCATCTGTCCTTCAACTGCAGAAGCAGAATTGGACATAATAATGCCAGTGGCAGTCTTGCCAGCAGTAAACCAGAGACGATTTACCATACTATTTCTGCTCATGTGGCCACAGAATTACAGTGTGAGCATATGCACATCTAAACGACCATCTCTCCAGAGCCCTTCACCATCTAAAACATATCTTTTCTTAGAACCTAGCTTATCAAAGAATGTTGACTGTTCTGTGAATCCATATTCAATCTTTTGTAATCTATACATTAGTAGAAATTGTCTTATTTTTTCTTGTCATTGTTGAAAATGTAAAAATATGAGATTTGACAACACAAAGGTGGGAGAGTGGTCAATACAACAGAGTTCTGTGCAACCCTCCAGAAGGACCTCAAGAGGCTGGAGAGATGCAGAGAACTGCCTGAAGTTCCAGAAAAGCACATACAGGGTCCTGCACCAAATAACCCTATGTCCCAGAACATGCTGGGGGAAAACTCCTGGAAAGCAGCTCTGCAGAGAAGGTCCTGGGGGTCCCGGTGGACAACAAGCTTCCCCTGAGCCAGCAGTGCCCTTGTGGCCAAGAAGGGCATTGGTGTCCTGGGGTGGATTAGGATGGAAGAGCAGTGCCAGCAGGTCGGGGAAGCTGATCCTGCCCCTCTACTCTAACCTGGTGAGGCATATCTAGAGTGCTGTGTCCAGGTCTGGCCTCCTCAGGACAAGAGAGACACGGAGCTCCTGGAGTGGGTCCAGTAGAGAAGAGCGAGGATGAGTGAGGGACTGGAGCATCACTCTTACAAGGAAAGGCTGAGGGAGCTGGGCCTGCTCAGCCACGAGAAGAGATGACCGAGATGGGACCTCATCAGTGTCTTTAAGTATCTAAAGAAGAGCCAAGAGGATGGATCCAGACTCTGCTCAGCAATGCTGAGCTATAGGACAAGAGGCAATAGGCAAAAACTGATGCAAAGGAAGTTCCACCTGAATATAAAGAAGAACTTTTTTACTGTACAGATCACCAAGCACTGGAATAAGCTGCTGAAAGGGATTGTGGAGTTTCTCTCACTGGAGATATTCAAGAACTGTCTGGTTTCAATTCTGTGTAATGCGATCCATCATGACCCTGCTTAAGCAGGGAGGCTGGACCAGATGAACCACTGTGATCCCTTCTTGCCTGACACATCCTGTGATGCTGTAATTCTGTGATCCACTCATTAAAATAAAAAGCTACCTAGTAACTCTACTAACAGTTTGCATTTGTATTTTGAGACTCATCATTCAGTATTCGTTCGTATGTGCTGACACAAACCTCCACTCTCACCACACCAAGTCGCCTATCAAATGAACATATATCAAAATGTCACATGCATTTTTAGCCTTCCCTGAAATACAAATCATCTAGAAAGCCTTACAATTTCACTCCATGCAGTGGGCATGTTGGCAAATTTTATCATCAATTTATTGACAGCTGCCATTTAGAGTTTTATTTTCATACACTCTTACCATTTAAACTTAGAAGTACAATCACTTCCAGTTGCCAGCACTATTAGGAATATAATTTTTGACATCAACATTGTTAATTACCCAGGAAAATAGCAAATTCTACCATTTTACTGCTCTAGCAGAGTTTTAATTATCATTGCTGAGAGAAAAGCCACTGGAAGTAAAGGACAACTAAAGGCAAAATCAATAATAAAGACTCAATTCAGCAGCGCCAATACAGAAACCTGCTGCCTTTGAGTCATCAAGGGGTATACAAAACAACTGCACGGATCTGACACAGGCCCTACAGGAGACTAGATCCACACCCTTCCAGACTGGTCACCAAAAACCAAAGAAAACAATCTAAGAAACTGTGAATCACAGTCCACACCTATGTGCATATATCTGAATCAAGCTCTGAGTTGCAGACTTCCATATAGATGCTCTCATTTATAATACATCAATAGCTCCAATAAACATGATGCAGCCTGACCATCTGTCCGTACTAATACAATGGGTTTTGCTGCTCATGAGAAACTTAGTAACAACTTCAAAATCTCATGCCAAAAATGAGAGCTGACCTAAGTACAGACTTCCTTTTACTTCACACCAAAGCTCTGTTATGCTTAGGAAAGAACAAAAGACATTACACATCAGGATCAACATCCAACACTTAAAATATGATTTTTAAAATGCCATCGGGAACAAATTTGTCACCACTTGCAACTCAAATTTTCACACCCAAATTTTCTCTTACAAAGGGGTTGTATATTTTTCCTCTGTTGGACGTGACTCATCTCCAGTTTACCATCTCAGATGTTAAGATACCACCATGGACACTCTCAAACACATCATTTCATCTATGTCATCTTCATTTGCAAGTATGCTGCCCAGAACACCTTGAGGACTGTGGCTCCCAGAACTCTCAGCCCTCCCTGTTTCCCATCAGTGGAGCGAGATCTTCCAGCATTTTAGTAGCTTTGGATCTACCATGAAGAAAGGAGAAAGAGAATTTTTCAGATTATCCCTCTACAAGCATTACAAAGTGCTGTTTACTCTCGCAGTGCAATGAAAAAAGATGAAGTGTAGCAATGCGGGATCATCTCACTCACCTTTACTTTCTAAGTCCCCTGGTCTGCCTCTACAGAAAATGAGAAGACTGTTGTCTAAGATATGAAGTGTGCGTCACTCTTTGCAAGTCCATCTCTCTCCACTGATGACAAAACCTGTTACTCAGTTTAGACACGATATATTCTATAGGCACATGAAAGGTGGCAAGAAGCAGCTCACTTAAATGTCTGTTCTCTGGAGTGTGCATGAAGTGGAATTATTTCCATTTTAAAAATGCTAAACGTAGAAAACAGTGCATTAAAGTCCCCTGTGGATGTAAATTAATGAAGCATTCAAAAACGACATAGAAATAAATCTGGAAGAAGCCAGTGACAAAGCAGAGAGCCTATATGGAAATTTGGAACAGAATTCATTTGACTAAAACTAGGTGGTTAACACAGTTTTAGAGACTTCAGAGCATACCGGACTTCCAGCCCAAATTCCAGCCAGTTTAAGAAAGCTGTGAGTCTCCCAAAAAATCCTAAATCACATCTCTTAGCTCCACAGAGACACGTGAGGTACTACAGAATACATCAAACGATAATTTGCACTCATAGGCAGGGTGCAAATTATCATTTGCAAATGAATCCTATTTCTAGGGGAGGATTCCTTTTGAGCTGAAGACACCTTATATTTCACTGTCCATATGTGAGCCCAAGCTCCCACTACAGCCAGTGGAGATCTCTGGCTCCACCAGCTGCCTTAACACAGGCAATTAGTTGCCACTCCAGAATTATAAAGACTCAGGTCACACCTGCCATTTCCATGCAGGAGACATAAATAGCCTGGGAAGGGTCAAACACATTTCCAAGGCAGAAAAAAAACCAAACAAACCTGCAATGTCATAGCATGGGCTAGGTCCTACCAAAGTCCTGCAGTGATAGCAGAAGTAATTCAACACAGGCACACAAGCTTCATAATCTGACAAAGTCTTACTGTGTCAGAGATTGTCCACTCCATGGCAGGACAGACCTACACAGTCTGAATCACTACATGTAGACAATGTAGTAATATTAAGACATTTGTTTGCCTGACTACTCCTCTAAATTCCATGATCATTAAGATCTTCTTGAATCTGGCACTGATATGGTTTATTCTGCAAGTTCTCAGTATTTACATCTATCATGATGCACAGCCTTCACAAGAGTAAATCAAGAATTTTAATTGGAACATCACAATTCCATAATTTGTGTTCATTCCTCCAGAACAAGTTTTCTCAATTTTAAGTTCAGTGTCTTCTGAACCAGTAATAACACCATTCATTTCACAAATAAATTGCACTAATATCTTGCTCTTCACGCTCAGATGAATTATCTTGTTTTAACCGTCTATTTGTGTATTAATGAAACTGAATTGCAAAGTGTTACTGTACTTGGCACCGGTGAGGTGACACCTCCAATCCTGTGTTACAGTTCTGGGCTCCTCACTACAACAAGGACACTGAGGTGCTCAAGTGTGTCCACAGAAGGGCAACAGAGCTCAAGTCTGGAGATCTGGAGCTCAAGAAGGGTCTGGAGCCCAAGTCTGATGAGGCGCAACTGAGGGAGCTGTTTAGCCTGGAGAAACTGAGGGACAGGGAGAACCTTATCATTCATTACAACCACCTAAAATGAGGGTGTGGCCAGGTGGGGGTCAGCCTCTTTTCCCATGTAACAAGTGACAGGACAAGAGGAAATGGTCTCAGGTTACACCAGGGGAGGTTTTGATTGGATAGTGGGAAAAACTTTGTCACTGAAAGAAAGGGTTGTCAAGCCCTGCCACAGGCTGCCTAGAGAGGATGACTTTTCCCAAGTTAAATGATTCTATAATTCTATGATTCTATGATTTAGCAATACAAAGAGAAGAGTTAATTGAAAAAGGTGTACAAAGGGGTTTTGATTAGTAGAAACTGGGATAATATACTTCCAACAAAAATATCATTATTCAGTTCCACATCAAAAGCCCTTCCAAAATGGAAATAAATATTTGAATGACATGGGAAAATCTAGTATGTATTAGTCACAATGTGCCTTGTACCTGGAAGGGGAAAATGTGTTTTTTCACCTATATCATCAAAAAAAAAAGTATTTTAATCAAAAGCTACGACAAAAGGATGACACATTAAATTTAAATTGCACCCTTAGATCCTAAGTCACTTTTATACACACAGACTTTGAGCAAACATTGTCTTTGACAATCAAGCCATATTCTTAATATTGAGTAACAGATACAGATATGTAGAAATTGCTTACAGTTTTTCCCATATTTCAAAACTAGTAAAATAACATCTTCATATATAAAGCACAAGATATTTATAGATATTATTTATATAGTTACTCTGCTCTTCCCCAATTATTCCTTCCCAAATATGTAGTGTTCCAGTTTTATTTTTACAGTCTGTTAGCCAACATTACCACAGATGACCATTTCAATTAATTTAGTATTTTTGACCAATCTCAACAACTTTGCAATAGAATTAGGCTATGTAAATGGTATATAGAACACCAAGTGAACTTTTTCCAGTCTACAACCATCCTATGTAGCATTTGCTAGAATTACAGCTCTAAGTATTGATCACACATCTAAACCACACCCTTTGTTCCAGTTCCTTTCTCAATAACCATTAGCCACTGTTTTTCACACTGTGCTGGTCATTGGAACATGAACATGAACGAATTCATGGCAGCCACACATTAGGCACAAAACAGTATCATCCCTATTTTAAGAACTGGAAACAGAGATATTACAACATGCACAGAAAAAGACAAATTAAACCAGATACCCCAAGTTATAGACCGGTGTATTAACTCCAGAAGAAGTGCCTCTGTTTATTGTGATACTCACCTCTACAGAAAAAAAATACCCAAAAAAGCATTAAGTATATGTCTGAAGGCACACTGGCTAGATAGAACATCATTTTTCCTCATTCTAGGCAAAACAGAGCTCTGCCAGCATGAGAATGAAAGGGAGAAGGCAGCCTGAAAGCATGAAGCTAAGCCACAGGCACCAGGATGCATTGCAGGTACTCCAAAAATATTAGCAGAAGGGGAAAAAACAAACCTGAAAGATAAGAATGCAGGTAAGAGTTATTTTTACACTTTGCTATTGAATTTTAGAGCAGATGAAAGTCCTGAAAGGCTTTTACTTTCACACACTGTATGCACAGGCATAATGAACATTATCAGAGTTAGATATGCAGCACGGAGACACAGTGACCATAGTGGGATGGAAGGAAACAAACACCTCTTGATCCCACTGTGTCAGGTGGCTGCTGCCAGAAACTTCTCCTTTGAAGTCCAGAAAGCCGAGATTTCACACCGCAAGCCCTGAGTTAAACCTCTCTCAGGCTCACCTTGCTTTGAAAAGGCCACCCACTGGGCCAGCACCCTGGGGCATGGAAGCCATAGAGAAGGCAGCTGGACTGCACAGAGCACTCTGCAAAACCCACCAGCACCATCAGAGGCTGTGCAAACACACGACACATCCTCTGGCAGGTACTCATCTCATTTCATTTTTGCCATCACCTGCATCTGAAGCACTCCCTCAGGCAGGGACACCTCTGGGCCACAACTCACTCAAACCATTTTTAATGCCCAGATGAGCAAGCGAGACGAAAAACTGCCTGTTCCATTCCACTCACCACACAGACAGGCTGGCACAACCACTGAAGTCGACATCCTGTCCAAATAAACTAAAGCACTGAGAGACAAGTGGGCTGGGAAAGAAGTTTCAAGTCTCATGAGATGCAAACAGTCTCTGAAAATATAAAGGTCATCTGGAAAAGAATTAAGCAGCATTTGACTTTGTGAAGCAATGGGAGACAAGATAAAAATAGCTTTATTTCTGACAACAAGTGCTTCTGAGACACTTGATGTGTTTAATCATTTTCCTTACCTCTGACAGAAAAGATTAATTACGGAACTGCACCAAAATAGTTCAAGGAATGTTGTGACCCATGTGAATATTAAAGATATGAGAGATTCTTAAACAGAGTACAAAAAGAAGATAAAAGTACAAAGCAGTACTCTTGAGTGATTTAGAGACAATCTTGCAGTACTGGAGTGAACTAAAATAGTCACTGATAAAAGACTTGAAATCTGGGACACAATGCTCAGGCAGTATTTAGGGGAAGACCAAGATAAAATCATTGCCATCAAAATTGCTTTGGGCATGCTGGAGATACATAAACATACAAAAGCTCCAGTACTGAGAATGACCTGCAAAGTCCTCTACCAAAACACGAACCTCTTGCAAGAAAGGCCAGGCTCCAATCATCATGACCATACCCAAGTACACAAAACATGGATACAAGGGAAAACACATGAAGAACTTAGCTGTAATCCAGAAAAGCAAGCACAAAGAACTGCCAAAGCTGTAGTCAACAGAACAAACCAAGAAAACTCCACTTTGCAGGAGCTGATACTTGTCAGACACGTAAACAAGGAGGATAAAAAAAGCACCATGACTTTGGAGAAACTCATAATGGGAATGATGGTGACTGTTATGACAACTGAATACGTCACTAGCCAGGGAAACAAATGAAACATTAGTGGATTTTAAGCCACATTCTGGTTGGAAAGAATGATCAGCAGTGAGCAAAAATGTTAAGCATATAAAACTCTCATAAAACTCACATAAAACTGATATATCAAAAACATACATAGAATATATAAAAGTGATAAAGCAATGCCCAGTCAGAGCACTGAGAGTAAATGAATGCTAAAAACCGAAACTCCCAATCTTTGTATTGGTACTGTCAAGGGAAAGCATCCATTAAGACTCCAAACCTGCGGTTTCACGAAGGTTTGTACAAACTGGATGGAAAGAGTGAAAACCAGCAGGAAAAAGAGGACTGCCGACAGAACCTGTCAAACTACAGAACACAGCTTTAGAAGGCCAAACCCCAGAATTCATGACCCTTCCTTGTGCTAAGGCAGAAGCCAAATGAGATTATTGCCCTCCGAAGTAACAGTGAGGAGGACAACCAAAGTAGCACACATAATCTTCAGCGACATCAGTCTTAAAAAAAGGAAACTGGTTTTGGTTAAATAACTAAAATAAACATAAACAAAGTAACTAAATAAACAAAAAAAGGCAAATGTCTCCCATACCTTAAAGGGTAAAAATTCTGGAAGAGGTGCCTAATGTCAAGCATGTTTCTTTGGTACATGCATATAGGGAAGACCAATATTCATCTGTTCATATACGGCCCCTCAACATACCTCTCCCAATTTGCTAAGCCAGGTGTTTCACGGGGAGAAATAATGTACTTCTGATGGTTTAGTGGAAGCATTTGAAGAAAATTGCTTTGAAAAGTCTGAGCAGTTAGCAGAAGCTAAAAAAACAAGATGGTGGGTTAGAAAGAAAAATTTTCTTAGCAAGAGATAGAGGTAAACACAAATAAGACTAAAGTCCATCATCAATATGTGTACCTGACAGATAAGGAAGCGACAAAAAGATTTCAGCTTGCTGGACCTAATCTAACTAGCTAAACCACAAACCCAGCTTGGAAGAAAGCCTATAGCTTGGCAGGAATATTATAGGATACAGAAATCAGGTTACTCATTACCACCATCCCTGCATTTGAAGAACCCAGAACAGATGCTCTGATGCTCTGGTGTTAATAATTAACCCTGGGCACACCACTAGATTAAAAATAAATTGACCCAACTACTCCTGGAGAGGTACTGGAACATTTTGAGTGTGACTTCATGCTCCCAAAAGACAGACAAAAAGAAATTGCTGTCATGCTATTATTACAAGAACATCAAATGATACTGGATTTGGAAAATCCATGTTTGTAGAGTTGGGAAAGTCAGACTGGCAGTCAGAAATTACTTCGGAGTTGCATGAATGTGCTGCCCTAAAAGCTCCAGAAGTTCAACGAGAGATGAATGGGTAGAGGCTTTTCCCTACTCAGAGTCTCAAAAGAAATTAGACTGCAAGAGTATGGCAAAGTGTTTGAGCCCAGACCATCAACCACAGAAGCAGTAAAAATACCCCCAAACCATGGAAAAAAGCTTACTGGAGTAATAAATAACTGCATGAAGATGAGGCATTTCTGATGCTCCAATCTGGCCTATCATAAAAGCAGACAGCAGGATTTACTGGGTAACGGTTGGATTTTGAGCAATTAATTCTGTTACACCATAAACCACACCTGTTGTAGGAAAAAAACGCAAGAATCTGGCAGAACAGATTTAGCATATGCTGTCTTTGGGATTTTGTTATGAGGGCAAGGATGGGAAGAATTTCCCCCTACATTTGCAGGGCAGCAATACCATTTTAGAAGCATCTTCTGCCCCGGATTTCACTGTGCTCTAGCTTTATGCAATATTCATATCAACTAAACATGGAAAAATTTATCAGAGGCAGATAAAATCCATGTAATTTCACAAACAGATGATGCATTAACCTAGAGTCAGATTCAAACACCACCGAAAGAGTGAATTATACAAATATAAGCTGTAACTCTGGGAGCTGTTCGCTTCTAAGTGAACTGATGAACAGGTCAAGTGGTACATTAAGGAGAAAAATATTTAGGAATAGATTGATGACCTTAGAAAGATGAATGATAAAAATTAATAAGAAGATCCTTGCCCTACAATTTCACATATGCTGTGATCTTTTGCGAGTTTTATTCTTCCCTAGCATTCTGTATCGGTGTTATATGATTAAGCCTTTAACCAAGTTTTTAAAGAAGGTGCAGAAGGAATAGAAGGTAAAGAAGGCATAGAAGTGGAGATCAGGACAAAACCTGACCTCAGCAGCATTCAAAAAGGCTGACATAGGCAGCCACACTGGGGATGCTGTTCCAGCATGGCTACTTCATTTGCACTTTGTTACCCCCTCCAGAAGCAGTAGAGGTTATGCTATTGCAAAACCAAAGGAAGTCAGTCAGTTCACTGTACAAAATGAGCACATGGTGCTCCTGGGAGACTTAACACAGTGACTCAGAAACTACAGAGTGGGTGAAAGGTGCAATTACCAAGCTCGGCACATTTAAGTGCATGAACAGTGTGGGCTCAGCAGAAGAGTGAACTACAAGAATAGGTGGTCTCCAGAGCATATCATGGGGATCTCATCCAATTTATTCAAAGAAAAGTCACTTCAAAGACGCTAGAGCAGGAAAAAGGTAGCTCCCTCTGGGAGAAAATATTAAGCAACTGCTACAGAATTATTTAATGTATATTACAAGAAATGTTTCTAGAAGGTAAACTAATCCTCTTTCTTTTCAGCACTCAAAGATATCAGTTCCATGGTTGCAAATATAAAATGAAAGATCCTTAATCAGTTTCACAACAGACCGATACTGCAGTGCCCAGGTACATCACAAGGCTTCAGAAGGTATTTCCAGATAAATGTGACAGTGGATCGCTTTTCCTATTGTGAGTTCCTCTGTGAGAAAAAAAACAACCAGCAGATATCAACAGCAAAGGAAGTGGAAAAGTCTCCATCAGTGGAGGGTACCAACGAGTAATATGAAGGTATTCAGCTCAACACAGTTGTCATAGGGATTGCAAATTTATATGGAACCAGTATCTTAGAATGCTATAATATTCGCAAATGAAAACCAGAATGTAGAAGACTTGCTAGAAGCAATTGCTGCAAAATTCTTTTTAAATCAAACATTTGGATTGTTCATGCCCAAATCTAGTTCAGTCACTTACATGATAACCTGTGTTTACTCTGCTATAAGCTTGGCCACTAAATTTAACCATTCTGAGATTAGAACTATGCATCAATGACAACAGGCTATGGAATAAGATGGAATGTCCTATTCAGCCCTCTAGATGGATGCAGAAAGCAGCACATCAGGATAAGCAATATAAAATGAAGGTACCAGTTTACAATTTTCAGACAACTGCTTAGATTACAATTTGACTAGATGTGAATATGCAATTCTTCCTTCTTTTTCCAGTCAGTCTGCAACTGTTTCTGTCAGATCCAGCTGTGTTTCTATGCATACTTGATAAAAAGCAACCACTACAGGCTTCTGTCATTGTGCGAAACCTGCCTGAAATGTTCTGGCTTGGGCACACATAATAGAAATGACTGAGTGTGTGATTTCAATCACACACTTTTAAAAGGAATGCCCAATTGCAAACTCACTGAAACTGTACAGTAAATTAACTTTAATCCAGTAACTTTTGGAGTAGCTTTTGTGTCAACTTAGATCCCACAGAAAACCTGCCTAACCAGGACCTGCTGCTACAAAAGAGTATGGGTCACCTGCAGATCTCTGTCAAACTTGTGAGCCAGTACAAATGTCATGAGAACTCCACAACGCAAATGGCTGCAGATACCTGTCCTCCAGCCACTGAACCTCACTCCTATAAAGAAGAAAGCAGCTCCTGACCTTGACACATGGCATTAGTAGTGAGAAGGGTTAATGTCCCTGCGTGACCTAAGATTCAGTTGCTCAAACAGAGCCATCCCAGTACCATTTGGGATGGTCTGGACTATCAGGATATCTGCACAACACATGACGTCTGGAAAACCTTGTCTTTTGGACTGGCAACTGGAGGCAAGACAGGATACTCTAGGCTTCTCAAATGGTGCACATTTATTATGTGTGCCACTTCTTTCACCCCAGTGGCTTCTTAACAAGTAGCTTTGTGAATGCATGAAGTTCTGACTGTGTGTCTTGAACAATATATAAGAACGAATCGAAATTCTGAAAGGATTCAGGAAAACCAAGAGGATCTAAGTAAGACTTTTTCTCTCCAGAAGTTTTACACCAGCACCAATCCCTGAAAGGCTGACAAGATTAATCATAGGACCCTGCAGATGGACAAGTTAAGCAGAACTGAATGACTCATAACTAGTGGTCTGGATGTCTCAGCGGTCTGTCTGTCTTTGCACCAGCACAATGAACCACAGGGCTAACTGACAAGTTTTAATTAATAGTTATTACTAGCTGTAATTCTTCCTTAATGTTACTGCTTCCACTAAGCTAGCCTATGAAAGGAGGATCTGGGAAACTATAGGAGGAATTCAAGCTGGTTACTCAGCATACTCACATCTTGTCAGTGAGGATATAGTCACTGGAGGAGGCAGACTTTAGTCAGACATATTTATTTTGGGGAATCACTACACTCCTCAGCAGCCACCAAGAAGATAAAAAGCAGCTATTCAAATCAAAATTCAGAAGAGGAAAGATGAATTCCAGGGCAAGGAAAGGTGGGGAAAATGAATCATTAGGAGAAGTGAAACTCTTGGGGTACCTTTTTTTTTTAATTTCAGCAACAACATTAATCAAGAGATGAAAGACAAAATGGGGCATTCAGTTTTAGACTGGAAACAAACTTTGAATCTTTGGATTTCTTCAGCGGCAAAGATGATTTATGTGTATTTATCCAGTTTTTTCAACAAGCTTTTGACTATACTGCAGTCACAGATTAAACTGGATTCAATTTATACCTACTTTGATTTAGGAAATACATTTAGAATCTCTTCCTAACGTGCTGAAACCATGAAAATACACTTTTGAGGTATGAGTAAGTCCCTTTATGTCTGTTTCTAAATGCATGTTTAATGGTAGATATAAAATTGCTTTACTGCAGAGATGAGTGTTAACTCAAAAGTGTAATAAAAGTTTTCCTGCTTTACTCTTGTAGTCAGCAAACAAATAAGAGTCAACATTTCTAGTAAAAGCTTCACTCCTGTAGAACAGATAACTGCATCAAACTAAAAGTATTTAAAATTAGATATTTAATTCTTACTTTATAAGCAAAATCTTCACATTGTTGATTACCTGTTGAAATTAAACTGTTTCACCTGTTTGTAAACAAAGAATCTAACTTGTCTGGATGACATAATAGTGAGTAAATGTTTAAATGTTGTTGGTAAGAAGCTGAATGTTAAAAATTGATATAAAAATACCAGCTACAGTTGTTTCCTTTTTCAAACCATATCCCATCCTTTTTTATGAAGCAATACGGGATAAGGCGGTTTACTACATCAATGTACTGCAATCTCAGCCATTGCAATGAAAAAAAATCACAGTAAAACACCTAAAGTTGCTTTTATCCAGTCCCTAAATAAAATAAATTTTAAAAGTAACTAGAATACAGCAAAAGAAAAAGAGGTGTGTTGTTAGAGTGATTGCTTAATCTAAGCCACACAGAAAAGGGCGCTCGCTGGTTAACACATAGTTGAAAATGCTAATTAGCTACTGCTCTTTCAGCAATCCTTGTTTCAGCCCCTGTGCTCTCACCACCACAGTACTAGACACTTTCTAACCAGAATTAACATCACATTAACAGACTGAGGTATTCATAAACATTCTGTCAACCCGATAAATTTTAAACATACTTAGCACATTTAAAGTTTAGACTTTAGCAGCACAATGAGCACTCCTGGGGGCCTAGCATGTGCTCTTTTTTAAAGTGCAACTTAACATATTTCACTGCTCTCTGACAGTGCACTCATTGTCTTTTGGAGATAAAGCAGATGTCTCTCTTTGATATTGGGGTTTCTTTACATAAGAAACCTACAAAATATTATTTTCCCTTCGGCTAACACTGACAATGTTAAAAAAAAATTACTCAGTTGAAGGAAGAGGCACAAGGGGAAACCAATAAATTTAATCTTTTGTCTGCTATATCAAAGTGCAATACTAAACTTCAAATTGCTCTAGAACAAAGTATAAAGCCAGTGATGACAAGACCCTTGTATACACAAATGAGAATCATCACCGGGCTATGAATATAAAAAATAAAATGCATGCATATCTACCTATTTTCATTCCTACTGATTTCAGATATGACTAAATACTTTTTCACCCCCCAGCTATTTTAAATATAGATACAAAAATATAAGGACACAATAAAATATAAGGACACTAAAATATAAGGACACCTTAACTCATCAATTAACTCAGAGCTTCAGGTACACTTTTTAAGCAATTTTTCTAAGGTTGGCCTTTATTTCTGTATAACCATGGAAATTCTGCCAATATACTGCAGCATGTAAATATACTATATCAAAATAAAATAATATCTTCAATTATTTAAATAAAACATATTTTGGGAGAAATCCCAGTTTCAATAGCAAACTGCACTAGAACAATAGAAATGTGTATTCAGATATATCTTGTAGCAGCATCGTTCATCCTCCTTTGTCAAGGTATAGAAATTCCAGAAAGTAGCACTGCTCTGCTTCACAGTTACCATGAGGGCAGGCATCTCCAGTTTTCAGGAGGCCATGTACAATGGGGTAATTAGGTCAATATCTAATCATGAGACAGATGCCTGTCATTTAAATATTGCCTGTTTTAAAGGAAGGCAGTTCAAAGGAAAGATTCTGTATAAATGCCTTGTTTCTAAGTAAACTGACCAAAGAGTTATGCAGGTAGAGCAAAAACTTACAATAGATTTCTATGAAGACATCCATCGAAACATCTCCAGTGCCACAGAGGTTTTTGTAAAAGAGGCCAGTGTTTGTTGCAGCCCCATTTTCAGACAACAGAATGAACAGCAACATCTCAGGCTAAAATGCAGAGTGGGACAGGAAGAGACAAAATCCAGTGCCTCCATTTTTTTTAAATACTCTCTTTAATTTTTAGACCAGTTCTTACAGATACTCCAGCCTTGTTAGATGGAAAAGGAGATTAAGTGTACCACTAATATAATATGAAGCCGGTGAATTTCCAGACACAGTACCTACATGCACTTTAGCAAACAGCAGAGCTAAGGACCCAGTATCTACAGTAACCCATGGACCAGAAGGTAATGGACAGCTAGATTACACCAGGTGTACTCCTACAGAGCAGCTTCCAGGTTAACTTCATCTAAAACCAAACCAAGCTATTTCAGGCTATGGACCATAGTACAGAAATTCGTATTTTTATGGAAATCAAATAGGAAAATAATAATCGACTTGGAGAGATCCCATGCAGCGAGAGCTGGCCAGCCATTTTATCCTAGAGACAAAGGCTTTCAGTAGCCACAGTTATGCCAACACAACGTTCAACAAGTATGTAGTACAAAGGATATTGGAAAAAATGGGTCTACCACAGGATACATTAAATCAGACATTAATTCAGGATGACACTAAGAAATTCACAGATTATACAGTTTATGTGGAATCATGATTCAATCAATGATGCTAGAGAAAGCAGAGCAGGGGGCAGTGCAGCAATTAACTAGTTACCCAAACACTAATGAAAAGCAAATTGTTGGCCTGAATTAGGGTGTGAAGGGCTTGAAGAGCCAGGTGTTTTTGCTGAGACAAGGGAGGAATGCAGAGAGGGAGTACAGAAGGCAGGGAGGGAGTACAGAAGGCAGGGAGGGAGTACGAAAGGCAGGAAGGAAGGAGGGGAGTAATTCAAAGAAATTGCATTGTATTAACTGAACTTTTCACTGGAAGTTCTTTTATACAGGAACACTCTTAGAAAAGAGCTAAGATACTCTGCAGGAGACACACATACACAAGTCCTTATTGCCTTACTGGGAGGAAAAATAATCTCTGTGGAAATTAGCACCTGGGAAAAAAGCAAGGCTCCATTTATAGCAGTCAAAATCCACTTTCCTCATACTACTGAGATGGAAGAAAGCAGAGATGTTGGAAATACTGAAGAAACATCAGGGATTTTATGTACGTAATTTGAAACATAAAATATTGGGATACAATTTATAGTCAAGTACCTAAGATGCATCAGATGTTTATTATGAAATGAGCCAGTGGACATATTTGGTATACTTTATGTATATACTTTGTATATAGATATATATATAAAGGTTATTGCCACTCTGAGAGTGCTGCCTCCATAATCCCTCCTTTCAGGGATAACTCTGTGCTGCAGGAGAAAAGCAGGAATGAAAGCAGAGGCCTTTCACAAGCCCGATCTACTGCAGAGCAGGAGTTAGTCCTGTTAATTGTCAATCTTCCTAAGTTCCTACAAGATGATATTTTCATTGTGGATCCAACAATGGATGTCACATAAAAGCATGAAACATTCTGAGTAAGACACTGCAAATGCTTTTTTAAATGATACAGTAAAGAGGAGATAAGTGATATTACCATTAGAAGAATTCAGACTTGCAGGGAATTTTAACAGAAACACAAAAAATATCTTACTGAAAAAAATTGATAACCATATTTATGATCCTGTGTCCACTATCTGCCAGGAATCAGGAAAACTGGATTATAAAATTAAGAAGAGCCTTAAGGGTATCAAATTCAATCCAGTGCTTCTATGGGCCATTTATGACACAATCCTATTTATAACTTGATCCAGATTTACTTTAACATAGGCTACGTATTTTGTTCATTCTACTCTCTCTGGAAGATGACTAGAGAATCATACTTCACAAATGGTTCTCTTTCCCCCCTGATTTTCAGGTTGAATTTATTCATGGTCAGTCCAAACACTCGTTCTTGCAGCAAAACTTTCCCTGCACTTAAGTTATTTTCCTTCACTTGTTTTTATCACTGATCTATTTATAGACATGAAGTATATCCTCTCCTAGTGTTCTTGCTCAGGTAAATAAGCCATGTTCTAGTAAGCAATTCCTCATCTCTGCTGGAAAAATCACCTGATACAGACTAGAAACAAATGTGTCTTTGTCACAGTTGGATTATATTCACATCTGATGGTCATGCTGTGATCAGCAAGTTCTCTTCTTACAGAAAAAAAAAAATTGAGTCTTTCTGTTCCATCTGTTTATTATTTTGATTATCCTTTGCACTGGCACTGTTTCCTCAATTTTAGCTCATGCTCTAAGTAGTGCAATCCTAGCCTGTGACAAGGCATGGGAGTTAAAATACATTAAGAAGTTCAGCTGTCAACTGCCCTTTGACACTGATACTTCTACTTTCAGCACAACTCACTATGACATTTGCTTTAGCAATTTCCTAGCTACTGCTGAACATTCTCCTCTTTCTCCACTGAAACAGTAACTCTCCATGTGCCACCATTTCAAGGGTCTTACTGAAAATAGAGATTGATTAGGTTTATCATATTTTCTTTTTCTAGACAATCAGTTATCACAGAAAGCTATCAGATGGGCCTGGCTTGACTTCAATACTGTAAATTCATAGCATTTTATGTTCATTGCACCTGCAGTTACCGACATTTATCTAATCGTCACCCTCATTAACCTTTCCTGTCTATGAATCCCAGTGCTCAACATGATCACTTTTCTTGACAGATCTGACAAAAAGCAATTTGGAAATATAAATTTTTTTTTAACTCTCTTTTCCCCGCTACCTGATAGTTGTATGTGTTTCCTTGTGCTACTTTTTCTTCGGTGACTGGAAGATATCTGTGTTTTGTTATAAAATAAAGAGGTTCTATTTATTTTTAAGACTGGATGCACACTTCTAAATTTTCTCTTTAGCATAGCTAGTAAATACCTATTCCATTCCTTGATGTGGGGTTCAGTAAAGTCCTTACAGAAAATAATGGGGCTCCTAAAGGACAGACATCTTCTGCTTCCAGACAGAAGGAGACTGTGGCAACTACTATATGTTTGCATTTGCATATCAGTTCCAACTACTGGTAAAAAGATTGTTATTTTAAAGGGGGGGGTTTTGTTCATTTGTTTGGGGTTTTTTTATGTTTTAAACAGTCTTTTACAAGGACTGCTCTCTTCATATTTTGGAAAAAAGCACTAAATGCTTCCAGCAGCCAGAGGAGGTCAGCAGCAGATGACTGGGAAAAAGGAACGAAGAGCTGCAGGATGGGGCTACTCAATGTCCATGACATCTTACACGGGACACCATGGCTATTTGCCTCTTCTGGCTTTACAGGACCAAACAGGCACTAGTGACTACCCTTGCAGGGGATCACATCAGCTGCTTTCCTGGGTGGGAAAAAAAGACTTGGCTCCCTGCCCAGGAAAACAAGGGGACAATATGTGTCTTCCCCATAGGCATAGATATGCAGGATACCACATGCCTGAAGTAAGGGACAGAGACTCAGGCAAAACCTGCATTCAATCTAGACTATATGTCAGAGCTCACCCTCTGAGAAGTCACAGGAACTGAAAGCACCTCAAGCACATTCTTGAACTAGCCCCTCAGTACTCCCCTCCTCTGTCATCTACTGAACCTCTCCACACTAATTAAAGGTAGAAGTCCATCTACAAAAAGTCTGGGCTTGAGTTTGTCACCACAGGTTCACCTATACCCCACAGATGGAAATGGGACAATTATTATATTTTTGGTCATAGAATAAGAGATACCATGCTCCTACTCTCCATTGCCTGGAAAAGGAACCTAGGGTGGCAAGCTCAAGTAGGTTTCTCTGGTGAACACATCCTAAAATTAGCTCAAGCGTGATTGCTATCCCCTGCATTTACTTCCACAGTCTTCGAGGGAGATTGCTTTACTGCATCTAATAGCAAAGCCCATGCATTGCACTCCTCCCTCTCTACCCAGCCATCCCAAGCCCTCGCACAGAGTCACCGCACAACCCTGGAGCTGCTGGCCCATCACTTCACATTACACAGCCCTATGCAAAAGGATTGCAGGCAGCCAAGGACAACGTAGTCCATGTCTTTACTCGCTAGTTGTGGTGCAGAGCCAAAGTACATACAGCTCCACCCTGGTCAGCCCAGTGGACAGCTGCCTCAGAGCTACAGAACAAGTTCTAGCTCCGCTTCCCTCTGGGATCACTGGGAATGCTGCCAAACCACTTTAAAAGAAGTATCTTTATGCTAAACAACATTTCATAATGGTTACTGGAAAGCCAGCTATTGCAAGGCCAAGCAGATGCCAAACTGTGTCTCAGAGCTGATGCAAACACTGCCTGGAAGACCAGCACAATGATGACACTTCTAAACTGCGGGACAGGAGTAATTTTCCATACTACAGCCTCACTCAAAGTAGCAAAATGTCCTGCTGCTGACTGCTGTAGATGGGGGTGGTGAACTCCGGGTACTTTAACACTGTTTTCTCAGCCATTGGGTAAGTACCATTTGCTACTGATAATCTTTGCATGTTGAAGACTGTCCCAGCTGTACCCACAAATTACTTCCATGCTGTAGAGGATACACAAAGATGAGTGTGGGGACTCTGCAGGCTCTGATCTCCACCCAGCTCTCCTATGAGCCCCATGAAACCCAGCTTGAGAGCTGGTGGCCAGCTGACACCAAAACAGATCGTTCTGTATGGGCCATATCCAGCTTTGGTTAAGCAGACTGGTTTTCCTTGCACATTGTCCTGTGTTTTCAATCTGGATGACACAAGGTGATTAAAAAATTACTTGCATATCTGCCAGACTACCCTTCAGTTAAACCATCCATTTCATAGTCAGCAAAACAAAAGACAATTTTTTCACTTAGAACAGGTATTTACCTATATCTGAACTACCATGTTATGCTACGGTTGCAATAATGTACATTTTTTTCAGCATTTACATCAGCAGCTTCATTCCTCTGGTGCAGAACTTCAGTGCTTTCATTTGCCACACTCCAGAACAACATCACTGCCTATATATATGTATATGTATATATGTATGTATGCATGCATGTATGTATGTCTTCTCTATGTATTCTAGTCTTTGAACATTTTGAGACACAAAATGCTCTGAGATGGTGCTTCCAAACCTTTGCCCTGATGCTCTGGGATAGTGCTTCCAAACCTTCTGCATAGTTACCGTACAAAACAATAGTGACTTATTCAGGGGTGGGGTCGATAATTAATCTTACCAGAAACATAATGCAGGGACTGAGAATGTACTATTTTCTTACACTTGTACAAGAAGAATAGAAGAGTGTGGGTTTCCAGCCCATATCGTTATCATTGAAGCAGTTCCAGAACAAGGTACTTCAAGAAAAATCTTCAGCCGCTTGCACCAGTCATTCAAAATCTGGAACTGCTTTATTATGTAACAAAAAAACTGACTCTGCCTGGCAGCTTGTCATTGCTACTGTTTCTATTTTATGTCCAATGTCAGAGTTTGTGTCACAGCAAGCCTCCCTCTCTGACAGTTAACAGTTTATTTTGGTAAAAAATAAACTATGTTTTTCACATACCAATTAACTGCCTTGTCTCTGTTTACCTCCCAGTATAATTTT
This sequence comes from Motacilla alba alba, assembly GCF_015832195.1. Taxonomy (NCBI): domain Eukaryota; kingdom Metazoa; phylum Chordata; class Aves; order Passeriformes; family Motacillidae; genus Motacilla; species Motacilla alba. The sequence continues at coordinate 57,514,138 of NC_052016.1, read as the reverse complement.
TTGCCCCTGGACACTCAAATAGCTCACTCAGGCCTCTCTATGTGGTCTTGGGTCTACAAAATGCTAGTGTCCCAGAGGTCTTTCCAGACCCTCCAGGTCCTTTCCCATACTGGGAACATGCTGCTCCAATGTACATTTGACCCTTTCTTAATCCTCGTTCTCTTTGTAGTTCAGTCTTCCATACTCACTTCATCCCTAAAATTTTATTTCCCGGGAGCACTCACTCAAACTGAACACTTCCAAAGCAAAAAATAAGAGATTCAGGAATCACCAAGCTTACTTGTCTTCAATATTACAGCAAGCCTCTAGCCCCAAACACTACACAATAATGGCTCTTATATGCTCCCTCCTGGAGAAGCGAAGGCTCCCTTTATAGCACCTCCCAGTGCTTAAAGGGGGCCTACAGGAAAGCTGCAGAGGGACTTTTCACAAGGGCATTAGACAAGGGGGAAAGGCTTTAACCTGAAAGAGGGAACATGTAGATTCAGGAGAAATTTGAAGGTGGTGAGGCAGTGGAACGGGTTGCCCAGAAAAGCTGTGGATGTGCCATTCCTTTGATCAAGGTTAGACTGCGCAGGGCTCTGAGCAACCTGATCTGGCAGAAGGTGTCCCTTCCTATGTGTACAAGTCTAGAGGATCAGCTGTGGACCCTCTGATTTTCGTCATTCCTTTTCAACCATGAGCATCTGTAACTCTTGGGTGTTCCATCCCCCTTGAGGGTGGGATGTCACATCATGGCAGGGCATTTGGAACTAGGTGATCTTTACAGCTCCTTCCAACACAAACCATCCCATGACTCTGTTATTCTATGTTCGTAGCATTATGAGCCAAAAAGCCAATTCTAAGCTATTTAACACAAAAAACCCATGCCAAATGCTCCAGATGTCATAGCAAGCCACAGGAATAAATCAGGAAAAGCAAAGATATCATCACAATCCTAAACCCTTGCAATAGAAGGCAAATTATTTAGGTAAAATAATTTTTTTTGTGAGAGCCTGGCCACAGCACAGAGGAAGGGAAAAAAGAGGCCTAACAATAAACAACACTGTTCCTTGACAATTTAAATTCTTTCCTGACCACGAGTCAACAAAAGCAGCTCCCACAGGCCAGCATCAGTATCTAAACCAGACCAAGGCTCACCCCCTCTGGTTTCTACAAATCTATTCCAAATTACCAGTAACACAGAAAACTTTACTGTCCAGAAGAGTCCAGCTTGGGTAAAGTGAGATCTGACTGATGTGATTTAGGGTTCCTGCCTTTCATGGCTTACTCTTACAATGCTCTTGCTATAACCATTTCACCACCAACCAATTTTGAAGTGGTTTCTATTTCATTATCCTAAGCTGAGCTATGGAAAAAGGCTGTTTCTGAACTTCCCTGTGCTACACTTTGCTGGTTCTAATACTCAGAATCAGAATGACTATGCCAAATTGATGCTGCTTTTATTAGAATTTTTCGCCTTTTAAGCAACTGCCTCCTTCAAGTACCACTTTTCTTTTTACCAGAAATAGGAAAGAGGGGCTGGATAAATGACTGAATAATTACAGTTTCACACAGAAGTGGCACAAGCAGCCCAGCTACAAATATGAGACACAGAGTAACCTCTACAGTGCAAGAATTCTGTCCTGACAGCTCCATTTTATTTCTTTTATCAAAGAATAAAAAGCATCGATCTCGAGCTTCAGTAAGTCAGTCATATTGCAGCAGGTTAAACAGCAATTTCACAAGAGTAAACTGACCCACTTTGAAGCAGTGGGCACTCATCCAGCGAAAGAATACAGAAGGCAGAGTGTGAAATGACTGACTGACTCACTACATTAAAATGAGTATTTTCAGTGTCATATTAAAATGGAAAACCAAAAATTTCTACAGCAAAATAAAATGATTGGTATTTATTTTCCCTGGTTCACATTTTTTTCTGAAAAACTGAAGTCTCTCAAATATTTTAGTTTCAATGAATCAGCAAATTCGTTTCAAAGGTTTTAGACCTTTCTGACTTGCTCTAATGACATTACATTACTTCTGAATTTGGGAGGTATTAGGAAGATTGGAATGGGCTAGCTGATATGACAGGGGGGTATGAAGAAAAAGGGATTATTTTTTCCACCAAGCATATAATTAAGATGCAAAACTGCAGCTGAATCATATTCCTGCAGCTCTGTTACCTGCATGATACACCCCAATATTCTCTTTCAAACAAGAGACACGTTCAGAGCTGGTAAGGGAAGCACGATGATAAACTGAGTTCAAGAGCTCCTTCAGTGTATTTCCAAGGTCTTGCATTTCATACACAGAGATGCTGTTTGAATATGGGAATGCATATTTTCCTCAAAATTAGAGGAATGCATCTATTCAATTTGCTAATTTACTTATCTACTTAAAAGTGACAGGGTTTCCCAAAAAAGCTGAAGGGAAACTTGCTTTCCTTAAGCTCCTTTGAGAAACCCAGATCTAATGTATCATCCCTCCTTTCTTTAGCAGGCTACTCATGGTGTCCCCCACTCCCAGTGCTGGTGGTAAACATGGGGACAGCAAGTGGACACCATCAGCCATGACAGACTTTGAAGCAGACCCCATCCTTGTGAAGTATGGTCTGTGATTTCTGTAAACCACCACCAGTCAGCTTCCTCAAAATAATTCATAGGACATTTATTTAAAAAAATGAAACAGGGAAAAACAAGTCACGCTTGAGGACTCCAGGCCATCTCATTTCATACTCATTTTAATTTTTAATGCTAAATACACACATGAAAATGGAGTGAAATTGCCTCATAAACCCAGCTCCTGCATTCCCACTCTAGGCCAGTCACCCCCACATCTCACCAGATCCTTACACATTATCTGTATTCCCAATACTCTTCCTTCCTATCCCTCCATGTTTTGTTACAACTCTTTTTGGATTTTGCCTCCTGAGGGCTCATGTAACTGGTCATGGACATTCTGGTGTGGCGATCATTCTGTCTGCAAGCATCATTTGTAGCCAAGTTAACACTGTACTGTCACAGGAAAACAAATGAAGAATTAAATAAGTGTGTTACAAAGAGCATGTCAAACTTGTCACCTCTGTGCAGCCAGGTGTCAGCTGAACTTTCTTTTCAACCATAAGGTCAGATTTGTTCAACTGATTTTTAAGCAATATGTTCTTACAAAATAAATTTTCATAAAAAATCACCAAGCTGACAATGCAATATTTTTCCAGCCTGATTTCTCAAAAGACATGCTGCATAATTCTACCATTTCCATATATATCTAAGGAAACATAATTAGACTATTTAATCAATAACTATGTTCAACAGTTCCATGCCCGCAGCAAAAAAATTATTTCATTTCTTAGAATGCTGGAAGTTAAACAAACAGAGTAAATTTTGCCCTCAGCTCTGAAAAACAACTGATCCAGAGGAGTTACTGCATATTCAAGAGAACAAGAAAAAAAGCTGACTGAGAAAAGGCATTGGAAAATCACTGTGAACTCTTACCAGAATGTGTGACCAGCAGCTAAAAGTCTGTCCCCTTCCCCCAGGCGACCATTTGAAGTCTTTCCTAGGAGCAGGATCAAAACAGATGCTACTGTCTTCCCAACTGTAAGGCAAATATCTTGTAAAATATAATCTCAGTGGTAAAAACATTTTCTAGCCCTTAGTAAGAGCATTAAACTGATAAGCCTAGAAAAGGATACCTAGGTTGAGTTTTAGACTCACAAAATTGCAAGGCATTTCCATACGATAGTCTCTCCCAGCCAATTTTGAACCATTCAGCTGTCTTTAGAGCTGTGACTGAAAACAAAAATTGAATCTCAGCTGTCAGCATGAGAGCTAATGTACAAATAACAAACTGATCATGTGCAGACTGAAGTGACAGTGCCCTGGCAATATGCACGGTCCCCTGTCAGTTCCCCCCATTGCTGAAGATTGTGCTGCAGGGTATATCTTGCAGCACTGCCCAGGCTGGCCAGATCCTGAGATGGGCAAAAGCCCCTGTGCTCTCCATCATGCAGATATCACAGAGGTCCAGCTGTCAGGTGGCACTGGAACCACCTGTGGCCCCAGTCCCTCTATCAACTGTTCCTGTATCAACTGTTGTAAAAAGCATCTGTAAAGATTTCAGTAACTGGGAGAATTTAGAATATGGGTTGGGGGTTTTTTAGAATCAAAACAAAATTAAGCTTTAAACTTCTGAAATTTTTCATAATACAGAAGTCTATCTCTTCTCAAACTAAACATAAAGATGAAGCAACACAAATGGGCTTCAATGTGGCCAAATCCAGATATTCTCAAAGTCCTTTTTCTTATTCCAGTGTGCATCTCAAAGGATCCTGGGAGGACCCTGACAAATCTCCAGGGATACACACCACAAACTTAAGAGGCAAGGCTTCTTATGAGAGTTTTGTGCTCTCAGATTAGAGCTGAAGCTACAGCAAGCCAGAAGCTGCCATCACTGACAGACTAAACAAAGTGTTTACTGTTAATATAGCCTGTATTTTGTTCATTACATTGAATGATGTTCTCAGATTTAGACCATGCCTCGTATCACTCTATTAAGAATTTTGCAAAGCAAAGAGGAAGATTTCACATTTACAGCTACTGTCACCTCCACTGCCACCAAATGAATCAAGTCTATTTTCCCCAACTGCTCTAGCTGTCTTATAAGATTTTTGTTCCTACCATTAATACTGAAAGGCCATTCCAGCAGCTTTCTTCCAAAGCTATCCATGACTTCTAAGAGTCAATATAACTGTATTTATATAATTTTGTGTGTGTATGCATATGGTTTTTAATTCTTGATTTTCTTCCTGTCATTAATATTTATGTCCAGGAGTATTTACAGAGAGCAACAGTGTAAGTCTAATTCTTTCCTTCCTTTAGTATCGTTCATCTTCTACTCATACCATTTTACTAAAGGCTCCAGTCTCTTGCCATGGCAAATTATCCCTTCCTCCTTTTGTACTTAGTTATTCTTCCTTCTTGAAAACTCACCTTCTCCTTCTGCTGACACATCTTCTCTCATGTGAAATAATTCAGTTGTTTTCCAGAAGCCAGTCTCTTCTTTCATGGTCATATTCAATGAGTCACCTTCTCCTTCAGAGATCTGTCCAATGTTCATTTCAGTAATTTCCTAAGGATCCTAAGATTTTGTCTACAACCATATCCTTCTGTTCCATTCCTCTGATTTAATCTAAAATCACAGATTTGACTATGTTATTTTTCTATATACTTTGGCAGGCAAATAAGCAATCATGAGTAGTTTTTATTTAGTATTTAAAATGGGTAACACACATCTTTAACTGTTAAAACCTGCCAGAGAATCACAGAACATTTTGGGTTGGAAGGGACCTTAAAAGTCATCTAGTTCCAACCCCAATGCAGTGGGCAGGAGGGACACTTTACAACACACCAGGTTGCCCAAAGCCCCAATCAACCAGGTCTCATCCTTGTATGCATAGGTCACCCCCTCTACTTCTTCAGAAGCATGTCTTTATAATTTCCTCTTCTTGATTTTTACCATCTTGGGAAAAAAAAAAATAGAAGAAATTCTCCTGGGGACATTTCTTTACCTACAAGTCTGTACAAATAGACTCCTTTGATTGCTGGCTTCTTGGCTTTTTTAAAACTTTGCCAACATTGACCTTCAGATTAAGGTCATCATTTAATCTGTTCATCAGCAAAAACCAAACACACAAACCACACACTCATTTGCAAGGATTATCAAACTGCCTTTGAACTCTGCCAATTACTAACTGAAAGCCAGAGGACTCTTCAACTGGAGTTAAGCAAACTACAGATGTGTCTGCATACACAACTGCTCTTTCCTGTTTCTCCCAAAGTTAGAAGGATATGCATCACAGTAACCAAAATAATTAAAACAAAATGCCTCTAAATGCCTACATCCTCTCCTAATGGTCACTGCTTGCCAACATTGCCACCAGCGGTATTGACATATTCACTGCCTCTAACTGGATGAAGAAATAATTAAAGAAGGAGGGGAAAATATTTTGCTCCCCAGAGCACACTGGGAAGAAGATGTTAGTTAATAAGTGTGAGGAGCAAACCTAAGCTAAGCACAATTTCAACCATAGCAAGAGAATCAGTATTTGACCTTCTAGAAGATGGGTACACTATGAGCCAAACCACCTCCTCTTATATGACACAGCATTTCTTCTTTACAGAAGACAACATTTTCAAAAGGGAGGACAATCTCTGCACTTCCAATCTGCTGATGGTTGCGGAACAGAGGTTTCTACCGGACCTATCACGCTTTCAGCCAAAAGGGAAATGCAGGCACTAAAAAAAGGTGAACAATCTTGAACTACAATAGATGTTTCACTAGCTCTATTTCCAAGCTCCCAAGTACAGCTAGGAATTATGTCCATCAACTACCTTTAAGTACTGGAAACCGACCATAGAAACAAAGTGAAATGGAAACTGGGAAAGCTTGTAACATAAAAGAATACAGAGTGACATGAGTTCTACCACAAGCTTCATTCTGGAATCCACAAAACTACAACAAATACAGAACGCCTTCTGCTTGAGGAGAGAGGTTGAAGGGAAGAACAAAGAATATGTCACACCTAATGAGGCTTCATTAATGCAAAATGGAACAGTATCAGGGAGCTTTAAATTCATGTACCCAGTGAGATTTTACCACATGCGAATTCCATGTTGCCAATCTAAACACCCCTATCTGCATCAAACTGCTGCTAACCAGCGGTCATTATTTTCCCAGTACCGAGCAGAGCCCTGCCCAACATGAACAACTGCTATTTAAAAAGGAAGCATACTGGACTACCTTGGACAGGAAACAGAAATATCACCTAGGCGCCTCCAGCAACAGCTACAACAACAATTAGAAATCAGGCAGTTGGCACTTAAAATGAGACAAGCAAACACAGATTTGGGGCTGCCAATGGAATTTACTGAGATTCACAGCTATACAGCCACAACTACCAAGCACTAAAAAACCTCACGAAGAACAGACTCTCAAGAAATCCCCATCCTCATAATGAACAGTAAAAGAGTTGAGGTGGGACTTAACATACCTACAGGCTTGACCTGATTTTCTTCCACACAGAGAACAAACAAATTCTGCTTTCATTCCATTTCAGTCACTTCAGTGTGATCTTTCCAGGTCCTGCCTGTTGAGTTTTGCTAAGATTTCCTATTATCTCTAAATTTTTTTTACAATGGATTTTTGGTTTTGTTACAATGTTTGTTACAATGGAGTATTTGAAAACAACAGTCCTTTTGCAAACATGTATGGAATCAGGTAGGAATGGCAAAAAGCAAAGTTATGTAGTCTATCTTGGGAGCTAATTTTAATAAAATGAGTATTCTTGAAACCCAAACTCCTCTGTTTATCACATTTTAAAATGAAACTCACTACATTTTTTTTTCTTTTCATGATTAAAACTTAAAAACAACTTGCTACAGCTTTTAATATAATTTGAGAACATAGCCTAGCTTTTGGCAGCTACTGGCACGGAAAACTGCAGCATCAGACCTGAACTTGTAGCACAGTTTGACTGCACTTCTTTGTCAAATCTGGTACTTGAAAGAAACCTGATTCAAATGATTAATGAGTAGAATAATCACAAGTGCAAACATATACCACCCAACTAATACTCAAAACACAGGTAACAATCAATTTCTTCTTTGTTCTTCTTTGAATTATGCCTTAAGAAAGCACAAATAGGAAAAAATACTGTTACTTAGCAGTATTCCTCCTTTTTCCTAAAAATTAGGCATGCCTTCACAACTATGATGCTTTCAGGAAAATCCCAAATCATTCCATTTGCACTGAGTGAAAGTTTGAGGGTTGTCTCAATTTTGAAAGAAACAATGCACACCAAGAAAAGACCACTCTCCTACGCTGAAATTACTGACACTTTATTAGGTTTAGCACTGAAGGTCAACAAAAGAGTACTTACCTTCTGTTTTGGAAAGAGTTTTGGAATAGAAATCAGTCTGTTGCTATGTGACTGGTTTCCAGGCAGCAGTTCCACTCACTTCTTCGGGGAAACGACGTGTTCTTCTGTTTCTGCAAATGCTGTTTATACTGAGTAAATCCAAGTATGTTCAACTCAGACAACATACTGTGAACTATTAATGAAAAAACGCATTTGCAAAAACCAGAACATAATACACTGACCTCTCTCACCTCCTATTTGGAGAAAAGAGATGCATCATATACATGACAGATTGCTGGCATTACATTTTCTGGCTGTTGACTTGAGAGATTGCCAACTTTTATGAAAAATACTTGATCCATTCCATTTATTTTGTGAATAAACATGAACTGCTTCCTCCATTTATTACCACATCTGAAGGGCTTAGACATCTCAAAAGCGACAAGCGTCAGTGGAAATACTATAAAAGGGTGAAATTTTCACTGAATGCTGATGAGCATCCCTCAAGAACACACCAAGAATGCATTAAGAAATAATTTTTCCTTACAAGTTTTTTACACTATTTTTATTTGGTCCTGTCTATAAAAAGTGTCTCTGTCAATTTAGTATCTGTTATGATTCACTTAAGGAAGTTCAGAAAAATGAGAGGTAATTAAAAATTCAGTACAATATGATGAAATCTATTCAAGCTGAATTCAAACATCATTACTTAAATCAAACTTCATTGCCCTGTTTTCACCAGTCTGAATTGAACAACCTAAATTGAATCAAACTCTTATTTGATTATTTCTTCAGATAATAAATAAGTCCCTCAGAAAAACAAAGCCCCAAGTCCACATTTATATCTGCTGAATTTTAAAGAACTTACAGGAAATTATTTTACTTTTTAACATAATTAGAATCCAGTAAAATAAATTAGGAGGCACCAGCTTTACCTGCATATTGTAAATAAGGGGGAAAAAAAGTCAGAAATCATGCATAGTCAGAGCTAGTCTGTACATCTGCTGAGAAGCAATTATGACAACAAATTCTAACTTCAAAAAAAAACCAAACATGTTCTGCAAACTCAATTTCCCTGGAAAAACATAAAATACAGGAATGGCAATGAGAAGGAAAAAGGATAAGAAGAAACCAGGGACCAAATCTTATGACATAAGGAGCAAAAGGTTAGACAGTGAAAGGGGTTTTTTTCACATGAGAGGATTCAGCCACATCTTTTGCAGTGGGTCTAAGAAGACTGTATGTCCCAGCAACACTGTCCAGCACTGCACACATCCCGCAGCTTATGTGATAAAGCAGTACTACTGTGCACCCTTCTGCTACAAACCAAAGACGTGCATGCTCCCAAAAAATGACCAAACTCACCTACAAAATTATACAACCCACAGACACATATTAAAGAACAACATTCAAGCTGCAAAGTCAATCACTCCAGACCTGTGTAAGACACTTTAATTTCCACGTGAAATCTAATTCTCTCTTTACCATCTATGGTAGAATTTTAATCTTTTCTTACACAAATGCACATACTTTCTCTATGGATATCAGGCTGTGGAAGCCATACTACATAGCTTCCTCCTAACTCAATGCTTGCACAAGTTGAAAGGTCTAATAATATGCTACAGAGAAGTAAAAAGGAGAAGGAGAAACAGATGAAAGCTGTTCACTTCAAGAGCTAAGCTCTACCTCTGCCTCCGTGAAGACTCTTACCTGGAGAAGTCAGGGATGTGAGCTCCTCTGCACATAACGTATGTCCCTGATTTTCTCTGCAGGTGATTTGAGATCTGGGAATATGACTTGTAGAAGCACTGGAAGTATAATGTAACTGACCAATATGCTACAAAGATCACACGCCAGGAAAAGTGCACTAACAACTAGTTGGCCACTTCGGCTGTTAACTGCATCTGTGTTTCAGCTCTTCTTTCATAAAATGTGGGGGGTGAAAAGTGGTATCTTGATGCCTTCCCCTGCACGTAAAAAGAAACGTTCACTAATGTGCAAATCCTGACCGACAGTCACTGGGACAAAACTAAATACTACGGTTCTGTCACTAAAGCAGGTATTGGTAGACCTTCCTGGTTTAATCACACTTTTGACATGGTGTGGCCAAGAGTGTGCCTCAGTTTCTCATTTATTAAATAGAAAAGTATCTTCCTTCTCAGAATTTTTATGAGAAGAAGCACATGCTGGAGATTATAAGGGACTCTGATAGTATGGTGATGCAGGATATACTCAAGCATGAAACATGGCCAAGTACACACCGTGGTAACTACATGAAGAGCTAAAAGTTTTCAGGACGAGGAAATTAACCTGAAAATTTACCCACATTTTCTCCATCTCTATTTTCCCTTTGACTTATTTGTAGCATTGAAGAATGCAGAAGTAATACAGGAAAGTAGAAAAAAAAGTCAAATAAGGCATGCATTGGATGTTTTCTTCATGCCCACATCTAATATACAATGTTCATTAGGATACAACTCCTGCCAGCAAGTGTGTGCTGACAGACAGACATTAGCAGAAATGTAAATGTATATTAAAGTACAAGAGATCATGCCTAAATGACCACCCCATTCCACTTAGGAATCCTTTCTCCTATCATTGGAAGGATTTGTACACACTTCTGCTTCATTCTTTCTGCAAATCCCCATTGGGTGCTCCCAGCAAATATTACAACTACATCATACAGATACTCAGAATAAAAATTAAGTATAGCAAACAACTTGTGTCACTTACAAGACTAACTGGAGAATTAAGGGTCTCTTTCCCCAAAAAGTACTCAAAAAACCATCATACTTCACCAAGAAAATGTCTGTTTGACATACTGGCCATCTCTACTATCTCCATTAATTCAGTAAGCCTTTTTTATCAAACATGCAAATTCTCTTTATAGTCATATTAAGCATTTCCACCTCAGAAAGGCAGCACTGGAGTGACACAGTCCAGGGACTGCAGACCCTCACCCACCCGGAATGGCAACTGAACTGCTGCGGGCAGAAGAGGTCTTTAACTCTCCACCCGCTCAGTCGCAAAGCTCCTGCCTTACCCCACGAGTTTTGCCTCTTTGCCTATAGATCTGCCGCCCGCACCCTGTCGGGCACATGGATTTGTGTTCCACGCCAGTGTCGGACCAGGGGACAGGTGTGCCAGTGGGGCGGGCTGAGCTCGGCCTGCGAGCCCGGCACCTCGGCACGGCCGAGGAGCCGCCGGGGCCCCTTGGCGCCAGCCGCCATTTACCTGGAGCAGGTGGTGGGCCGCCAGGTAGCCCAGGCGCGGGCCTCCCCGCACGCCGGGCGGCAGCCGCCCCGTGCCGTAGCCGTGCCAGGCCACCACGTAGGGGTTGTCCATGGTCAGCCAGTAGCGCACCTGCCCGCCGAAGTGCCGGAAGCACAGCTCGGCGTAGTCGCGGAAGAGCTGGGGCAGGACGGGGCTGGCCCAGCCGCCGAAGGCGTCCTGTAGGGCCTGCGGCAGGTCCCAGTGGTACAGGGTGACCACGGGCTCGACGCCCAGCTCCCGCAGGCGGGCCAGCAGCCGCCCGTAGTGCGCCAGCCCGGCGGGGTTGGGCGGCGCCGTCCCGTTGGGCAGCAGCCGGGCCCAGGACAGCGAGAAGCGGTAGTGCGAGACCCCCAGGCGCCGCAGCGCCTCGATGTCGCGGAACAGGTTGTTGTAGCTGTCGCTGGCCACGTCGCCGCCCACGGGCCCCGGCGGGGCGGCCCCCGACGGCGTGGCCGGGCGGTGGGCGAAGGTGTCCCAGACGGACGCGCCCTTGCCGCCCTGGCGCCAGCCGCCCTCCGTCTGGTAGGCGGCGCTGCCCGCGCCCCAGAGGAAGCCGTCGGGGAAGGTGTCGTGGAGGAAGAGCTGGTCCTGCGGGTAGGGCAGCCGGGCGAAGCGGGACCAGGTGCCCGCGCCCTGCCCCGGCGCCCCCAGCCCCGGCCGCCCCAACAGCAGCAGCAACGGTGGCAGCAGCGACGCGACGAGGGCCATGCTCCCGGCGGGGCTCCGCGACGGCAGCTCCCGCCTCCCAGCTCCCCGCCGCCCCATTTTATCTCACCTTGCGCCCCCCCGTTCCCGCCCCGGTGGGCACGGCCATTAATAATTACCTCGGAGCTGCCGCCTGCATCCTTCCCAGCCGGTTCCATCGGGGAGAGCTGCCGCCGGGGGCGGGAGCCAGGACGTGAGACGGGGCGGGCGGGGAGGAAAGGGGGGAAGCGGGGCGTGGGCTCCCCGGGGAGAGGTGGACCCTCTCGCCCCTCAGGGTGCCCGTGAGTACCCCCACGGCCCCTCAAAGGGAAAGATCCCGGTCCCGCAGCCCTTCGCCCGCCCCGCCGAGCGCCCGCACCTCTATGCGACTGCGGTGTCCCCTCGGAAGCGGGACCCTCGCCGCTGCCCTGCCGCCTTTCTTCCCATCGGAAGAACCCGCGGAGAGACTCGATGGCCGGATCCGCCCCGTCTGAGGGGATGAGCGTAGCCCCCGCCCGTGCCCCGCTGCGGTGCCGCCGTCGGGGAGTCCGTGGGGCAGCGGTCCCTGCGCCGGACCGGGCGGGGGGGAGCGATCACGGGGCTGGGCTGGGGGAAAAGCGAGGAAGTAAAAACGCTTTTCTCTTTCCTCAGTGTTTCCGTAGTGGTACTTTAGCAACACACATCGCACCTGCAATCTCTTATGTAGCAGCAATTGCACAGAACTCGTTGTCCAAGGACATCATACACTCACTCCTCCCCGCCTGCTCTTCGGGAATTCATGGGCTGACCTCCCAGTAACAACACTTTTCTTTTCTTTTCTGGAGTAGGAGGTTGGTATATTGGGTTGCTTGCAGCACAAAAAACAAGTTCCAGTTAGAAATGCCTCACGGATCTTTACGGAGAGAAAACAAATCGAGTTAAGTTTGATTACTGAGTTACATTTAGTAACCAACTGAGCAGGCGTGAGGCATAGAGTGCTCTTTAAAGGCAGGTCTCAAACTGCCCTTTGCGTCTCCTTTGGACAGAGCAATTCAACCATCGGGGAGAGCTGCCGCCGGGGGCGGGAGCCAGGGCTAAGCCACAAACAGCCCGACACATTGCAGAACATGGTATTCAGTGGTGTGAGGATTTGGGACACCTAAGAATAAAATAGGTCTACTAGACAGGCTGTTAGGCACAGAGAGATGTTCCCAGGAGATAAGGCTGTTGTTTAACTACTGAATGAAGGCCTTTAGATAATTTAATTTTATTTTTAGAAAATAAACGTTCCCAGGGGAAAATTACAGATAATCGCTAATAATGAGTCAATGGATTTAAATGATTTAAATGCATTGTGAACTAATGAAGGTTTCCTTTTGTGCACAGGATGGGGTCTCACCTTTCCCAAATGCAGGCAGGGCACTTCCTGTGCCTCTTTCTAGAACTTCCAACTTCCACGTTTTCTGCACTGATCCAGATCAGTTTTGGGGATTGATTTGTGCTGTTTTTAAAGAGACCAAAGATGTAGGGGACAGGATTGGAATTAGTCTTTCACTGTGGCAATTAATTAATTGCCGTCTTAGGGGGATGGAGGTCTGAACAGTCCAGGGGACCATCGACAGCCCTTCCCTAAAGGAGGAAGTTTGTAGGGCAGGAACAGGAGGTGACAGGCCCAGAACCAAGGCTGGACATTGGCTTCCAGGAGTGAGTTTGGGATACAGTCTGAGAAGGTGCTGACATTCAATTACAGTGTGAGTAAATGACAGCTTCAGATACAACAACAAAAAAAGGTGTTGGCATCACCTGCAAGTTACTTGCAGAAACTGGAGATCACTTGTTAAGTGCACTGCGGCATTGCTGCAATTGTCCCTGTGCAAGGAGTGGAGAGCTAGTCTCCCATTCAGCTGCAGACCTGATTTCAAGGAAAGCATAATATCTTCACTGGATTTTGCTGACAAAGTATTTTAAAAATAGGGATGTACAGGCATGTATCAGAAACGCCATCACCTAAATCAGGGTATTAGTGATGGTAAGTCTATTGCTAATATTTAAGAAAAAAAAATATCATTGAATATATAGGGACACGAGATTTTGAAATACATCATGGTATATTCTTTTTTCATGTGGTAATTATTAACTAAAACCTAAATCAATTCTATTTGTACTTTGGCAGCACCAATAAGTAGACACTGAACTGAAGCTCCTTCACTTGTTACTTCCAGAGCCTGTCAACAGTCAAGGAAAAGAAATGGCCTCACTCGAAGTCCGTCTATACAACTTCTGAAGAAGGCTATGTTATCCAAAACCTGTCAGGATATAGTGGACTGCACTCCCAAAGCAAGAAGCCCATTTTTTGGGGGCAAAATCTCACCATAAGTTGGTGGCACAACGCTGTCCCTTCAGCTGTCACTTTACCTGCATGTCTGCCAGATGAAAGCTTTATTCTTTTGTGTGTGTGTGTGTGTGTGTGTGTGTGTGTGTGTGTAAATGTGCAGTGTGGCCTCCAGTTCCATGTGTTGTTTTTGGTTTTTTTCTTAGAAAGCTTGTTGTCGTGTCTTAGGACAACACAATTACCAACTGCTCTGAGCCAATACATTTTTCTTCCTAGCACACAGCCTAACAAACTCTGTGCAATATTAACCATGCAGAAAGGTCAGCCAAATACTTGCAGACGTCCAGGTCTCTCTCGTTGCTCCTTGAGTTCAAAGTGTGGCTCCATTGTGTCCATGTTGCTGAGCAAGCACACTTTCAGTTCTATCCCAGGTAAGCAGATCAGGATTCGACTTTCAGCCTCTTTGTATTGGTGATTACTGAACGTTCAACTTTTGATAATATGTGTAACGTATAGCACTGTGTCATTATAATTGTCCTTCAGGCTGTGCTGAGATTTTCTTTGCTAGGTATAGAGTCAGTGCATGCAATCAAACTCGACTGTTCTGGCTGAGCAGAGCACTTATATCCCAAAGGGGCTGAGTCTTCTGGGATACTTAGTTTTAGGTAAAATAACTCTATTACTGCTTTAGATTCATTTAACAGCTTCCCCTGAGGTAGTATCATGCTTCAATGCAGCAAACTCCTTTATCATTTTAAGATCTCCAGAGAAGAGCTAGAAGCCGAATATCAGTAGCATCTGTGGTGGAAGAAGTGGTCTCAGTGCCTAAAACCACCATCTCCTGTTTTAATGCCCCTTCTCTGTTCACAAACATACTCCCAAATGCATACAGCCATACAGCCAGTTGAAAAAGGCCTTATGTAGTAGATTTTGCAGTCTCAGCATTTCCTCTCAGGACACAAAAGTATTTGCTAACACTTGGAAAAACTGCTTTAAAAAATCACCACCTGATTTAGATTTGAGAGTTTTCTCTGCTTCTGACATCACTGCATAACAGTACTACTTATTTGTTCTGTCTGTTAAATGCAAACTGCTGAGCTGTGAAATTTTACTTCCACTTCCTCATCAATAGCTGTTTCCAGTGGAAGGATGTCCAACAGCATTCTAGATTTACCTTCTTCATTCCTGCCTGAACACCACAGACTACGAGGCAAATAAGCTCTTTCTCTCACAAGCCCAGTTTCCTTGAAAAAATGCAGCCTTCCATACCTGTTCCTTCTTTCTCACATGATCACACTACTTAAGTGCATTCACTGTACATTCAGAATTACCTTAGAGACAGCTTGTGACTGATTGTATTGAAATTAGAAACAGGGTGTTGTCAGGTTCAAAATAAACCTGCTGATGTAATAAATGCAGTGCTGTGAAATGCTTGGGAAGATGTTGAAGGCTCCTCTCTTTTATCTGTAAGTACTACGTCACTCTCCACTCCACTTTTTTCCAATGCCCTTTTCTGAATCATGGACACTCTAGTTTGTAGATGATCTCCCTGTCTTCCAAAGTGCCTTATGAATGGGTTAAAGAAGGGATGGGCAAAGATACAAAAGAAGTTGCCTCTCTCCTAAGAAGGGGGGTATTGAAGAGGTGGATGCAGCCTTGCTCTTCCAGTCCTGGGCAGGAGATATGGATTTGTTTGGCAAGAGGAGTTCAGAGCTGAGGGAGAAGAGAAAGGACAGGAGTGCCCCTTGCTGACTCCAGCCATACAGCTCATGAGCCACAGGCTTCAGCTGGTTTTTAGATGGGAGTGGAACCCTGATTGGAGTGGCTGAAGAAATAGACGCATTTCCATACGGTCTGCTGAGCCTGTATGAACAAGTGACAGTGGGTGCCCAGGAAAATAACAGGCCAGAAAGAGAGTTGTCTAATGAATTTTGGCTCTTTTAGGGTAGAAAATTCTGGAAAGCAGAGTGACTGGATCAGTCACAAGGGTGAAATAGATTTAACAGTTTAGATGAGGGATCTGGAAGAAATGGATCCCAACCCTAAGAGTTGCACACTTGTGAAAATTCTGGTCTGTGGTCTCTGATGCAGTATAAAAGGGACCAGAAAAATAATTTCATTCTTCTCACTGCTGTTTTAGTTTCTGTTTGAGATACACTTATCATTTTGGAACCAATTTCATTGAGTGTCCACAGGATGGCTCAAAAACTTGAATCCTGTGTCTTAGTCTTAGAGCTGATAGCACTCTGGAGACATGTATGGTGACTTTTCATATACAGTCATCCTATCTCTTCAGTTCAGGCACAACTGAAGCATTTCTCTTCAATCTTCAAATTCCCAGTATTTTAAAACTTCTGCCAAAATGCTGCATCTTCTATGAAAAGAAAGATCCGCGGGGACTTAAATGAAGAAATAAAAAGCACTACTATTCAAAAATGAAAATGCAATGCCGAGTTTTACGTACATGAAAGTTGAAATTTTTATGCATTAAATTCAGTGAGGGAAGAATGTGTTGCAAAATTGCTTCTATCATTATATCTTTTGATCACTTTCTGTAGGTAAATTGATAAGAATTACTCCTGTACTTGCTAAGTCTGTGTTCAAATAAGCACTTGAATGACAGCACAGTTCAGATACTTATTTCTTGTTGGTTTCAGCTCATTAAAATATTGGTCTCATTTACTACAAGGCAAAAACTGGCTCAGAAAGAAATAGGATTGGTTAAAAAACTACTGTAGTGTGTTAATTCTTTGTAAGATTTTTCTGCCTAAATGACTCTTTTGCAGTTAAGAGTTATATCGCATTAAACTGAACTGAGATGAAACTTTGTAAACTAGTAACTTAAAATATATTGCACTAAGCTGCTGCATCACTAAATGCACAGGCAACGCTGGCTGCAAATGCATAAACATTTTTCAGGGTGACAGTTATATGATGTTCTTTAATAAACACAACTATTATGTTACACCAAATCAACTTCCACTGCAGAGCAAAAACTTAGTCTCAGTTCCGTGTGAAGTGAGCAGTACTGAAATGTGACTTATAGTCAACTGAGAAGTCATTTAGTCTTTTAGTGCTGCTGTCTACTAACAAAAATGTACTTGGGAGCCATTTCCAGTTACTCTACCAAGGGTTTACTCCTGTGTTTCCAAGATTGGCTCAAAACCACCAAGAAGTCAAGACATTTATTACCAAAACAGTAAGTGTGCACAGTTACATAGCATCTACCTCTTCAAATGTGGTTGAGAAGCTGAACCAGATTAGGCCAACCAAGACAGAGTATTCTGCAACAGTCCAGACTTGCAAAGTAGACCTTTCTAATAAAAGGAAAAAAAAAAAAAAAAAAAAAAAAAAAAAGCCTTGACAATTACTGCAATTAACTTCACCTCTGAGATATGAAAGCATAGATGCATGGCCCGTAGCCATTTTGCATTAAGCATTTCTTCACAGTTGCCTAATGCACTGCTTCAGAAATGAAGGTCTGATAATTTCCATAGTATGTAGGCTTACGACAATGAAATTTAAGCCAAGTAATGAGAAGTTTGTGGTCAGTTCATCATACAATTTCTCTGCTGATCCTTCCTCCTGAGGGAGAGGACTCCTCGAGCAGTTACCCTAATCCAACCAAGCCCTTGGCAGTTCAAGGAAATCTAAGCAATGTAATCTGTGCAGCCTAGAGAGTGATTCAGCTCAGCCTAAAGTAAGCACCAAGGAAATTCATCTGCCCAAACATGTATGCCTGGTCCCATCTCCAGCAGCTAGCCCATGGCATCTGGCACATCCACACTGGAGTTGCTGATATTGCACAGAGGGCTGGTTTCATCTGCCTACTATGGCAGATGTATCTATCCAGATACTATCTAGCCAGAAGTAACTTCAACTATGGTTGAAATTACTTCTGGCTAGATATCCCAACTGTCTTCCACTTATTATTCCAAACCAATACAAATCACGTGTAGATCTTGTGTCATATCTGTCAGCTTTGAGTAAGCAATATGGTGACTCTATGGCATGACACAATGGCTGTCAAACAACACCATCTACCCTCCTGTGGTTAGCCAAATGTAGGAGATCCATGTCCAGTCATAACTGCATACATTCAGAATGGTACCCAATGTCATGTGTGAAGATGGGAGCCTTGACCATAGTGGTTGTTTGCCTCACCAGTTACACAATCTGCTATTGCCAGATTTCTGTGAGTTCTGCATCATCCAGCTCTTTTTGAAGGCATGTGGGTGTCTGAATCTCAAACAGTCTCGCTCTACCAGTACTTTGGGAGAAATTTTTACCTTAACACCATTTATAATATATCCTATACATCATACATCTTATACATCTTCTATCATTAATGTATGGATTGCTTTAGCCTCATCTGAAATCCAAGAAGATCTATTCTTTTGAGCAGTAAGATGTCCATCTATTTCTTAGAGTGAAATTAGACTGAGGAAAACATTTAAGTTTAAGGATCAGTTTAACACTTCTTCCTGAGCAGGAGCCAGTCTGTTTAGGTTGTTGTCTCCCCTTAAGTGATGGACTTATAACTCCTTCTTTAGACCAAACCATCAAGGGCAAATCAGGAAGCCTTGCATGCTACCACTGCCTTCAGTTCTCTGAGATTAAGTGTTTGTGAGACTATTTTGAATATTCTCAAGGTCAGTGATTAGATTTCCACCAGCCTCTCTGATTCATCCCTACAGTGTATATCTTCTGCAAATCAAAGAAGGATGAGCAATCTAATAAGGAGGGACAAGCTATGCCACAATTATAATGTGTGTAGCTGAAGGCACAACTAACAGAAGTGCCACAGCAATGAAGTACCATGTTGGCACATCAGTGCATCAGTCCTCCTCATCCATCAGGTAACTCCAGAAAATATTAGCATCTGAAGGATTCTAAAGAAAAAATTGTTTTGTATTTCTGCTCATTGGCAGTGAGGAAACTCCCAAATTGTGGCTGAAGGATTGATTAAGCTTTGATATATGTATATTTGAGCTATATGTAAGGAAGTTCAGCAAGCTTATTCTCTAGAATTGTTGGGCCACTAGAAAGGATATCTACTGTTTGGAGCTGCATCTAAAGCAAGCCTTTTCCAAGTGCAAATCTTTGATTTACAATGTTCATTCACATGTGCACAGAATGTAACCCATGCAAAAATTCAGCTTGAAAAAAATGGTTTGCAGTCCCTCTAACTATGTTCAAATGCATTCTTTGCTGGAGTAATGTACCCCCTTAACAGTATGGTGCAGGTATTCTTCATCCAAAAAAATTTTTGGTTTTGAATTACAAAAAAAATTTCCTTGTAGCAAAAAATCATCTCTACATACACAGTGAGGCAGTCCACCCCTAGAGAGAAAAGCAGACCCCTGCCATTGTGAAACATCCTTCATAGGAGGCAGCAGTAAGTGCTTTTAAATCTATTAGATTTTTTTTAAAATGTACTACAGTTAGTATCATCAAGCAATTCCTTCTTTAGACTGAAATAGGGAAAGGACTCTTTGCAAGGAAAGTGGGGTAGAAAGTATTTTCCAGACTGATTTCTCTGTTAGGTACCAAGGAGTAGCTATTGAGTGAGCTACAATTTTTGGGGCATGCTCTCAGATCAGGTGTCATTTGAGCAATTTGTCGTCACAAAGGGTGATATGGCACTTTTCTGTCTGATTTATGTTGCTTAGTCACAGATACAAAGAAAAGTTAATTAGGTCTTTTTTTTTATTAACTTGGCATTTAAGCTCCTCTAGGCCTGACTTTCAGCTGACAAACACATGTTCACTGAAAGGAAGGTATCTGTGTACATTTTTCTTTATTATTTCTATCTTCAGTTCAAATCAGTTTTTAACTTAAAAAGCTGGAAAATTTGAGGAAGGTGATCTACTAAAAAAATGCATCCACTTATTTTTCATGCCTATTTTTAATTGCCACCCGAGAGTCCCTCTTGTGTATGCAAGGGCTTTTCTGGATGTTCCCTTACAGCGGATGTGCTGTGAGGGCACAGCATCAATGACTGCCATGTGCAAGGCTTGACTTAGCATGTTTTCTATTATTATTTCAGCAGGCCAGCAGCAGTTTTCTGAGGATCACAAATGAAAGCCAGAAAATGTGATTTTTCAAAGTGAGGCAGGTGTCTCCAAAAAAAGCTCAGCAAAATTTCACACCATGGGGAGAGCATGATTCCCAAAGCTATGGGCATCCTCCAGATCCATCTCACAGCTGTCAGTGCAGTCAGCACTGGAAGACCTCAAGGTCAGTGGATTTGGTCTCCAGAGACTGCAGCACTACTCTTGCCTCTTAAAATTGCTGACAGGCTTGGTTTGGTGGCAAAGGATTTGCCTGGTTTGGCGTCTTCAAACCATGCTCCTCACACACTCATGACCTGCCTGGCGAGGCATTTCATGTTTGCCTGTAACAAGGTGTTCACACGGCCCTCTGCAGCTCCCCAGGACTAACACAATGTGTTTTGATTTCTAACTCCTCTTTTGCAGTGCTCAAAACAGATCAGGTGTCTCATTTCACATATATCATTGCTCAGCTGCATCCTGTGCTGTTCCCATTCTCCACCTAAGCCCCAGACCATACCATATATAATACAGTCACTTCTCCTACTCCTACTGTGAAAGGACATCACACTCCACAGCCGCATCTTGCCTATACTTTCACATTACTGTTTTAGCTTAGGTTAAGGATTTCCATTTTTATTCTCAAATCACTCTCCAGGCTTTCTCTGGCCAGCATTGCGTTGGACCTACATTTGAGCAGTATTAAATGGGGCTGCAGAGTGAACTCTCTCAACAACAAATATCAGCTAAATACCCATGAGGAGGTGGCCACTCCTTAAAGAAGAGCTAGGAAGACTCTTATCTGTGAAACATATGTAAACTGGAAGGACTGCCTTTCTTTGAGTGTCAGCTTCACCTACAACATGATATAAGGGATGATCTTTAAGGTCCCTTCCAACCCAAACCATTCTATGATTTTGTGATACTAAGGCAGTATAAAAAGAATGAAGCCTTTTAGCAAAACCTCTTTAATATACAATGGAATAGTAATATTAGTAAAAATTCTACTATGGGCATAACTATGCTAATTGTGGCTTAGTTTTTGCCTTTTCTAAAATGGGACTTATATTCACCAACAAGCACCTTTATGCTTCTTTACCAGGGGGCATGGATGCATGAGAAGGTCTCTGGTTGGTGACAAGCGCTATCTGATCTGCAGTAACAGTCTCTCCAGGTGTGTTTGGTACATGCAACTGCAAAGTTGTCATGCCTTAAATGAAAGGCTTCCCCTCCCTTTCTTCTCCTCCAGCTGCTATTCCAGGAACCAGGGAGGTCACATATAAGGGCTCGTGGAGCAAATTCCTAGCTCCAAAGTCTGGGACTTGCACTCAACAGGGAGAAGGCAAGGAGAAGTTTTCCATTGTACAGCTACAGCAAACTCTTCCCCATCAACACCCACCCAGCCCTTCTGCTCCAGAAGAGCAGCCTGCTTCTTTCAATCATAGATAATAAAAATTATGTGACTAATAATCCAACCACTTCTCTCCTTCCTCACATGCACCCTCTTTTTCCAGTAAGCCCTCTGATGCACTCAAATGGAGTTGGGAAATGGGACATGGAGGACAGGGGCAATACACAACCCATAAGCAGGAGACAAATTTATTTTTGCATAGGATGTTAATTTCTATTCCTGTTTGGACATAGGAAATGTTTTGGTCACCCACAGGCCCACTTTTGAGTAAAGTAATCCAGCAGCCATATAGGGCAGGAAACAAGAGTGGTCCTTCCAGAGCTACACTGTCCTAAATTAACCTACAGGTCCAGCTAGAAGGTGGACCTGTACTGATAAATACAAGAGAACTGTGGTGTACATGTACAGTTGTCCCCTAATCTGTTTAATTGCCCTTCTGTCTTTGCTTTTGCACAACTCTCTGCAAGACAAATCTGCTGCAAAGGGGAGTGGCCATAACCACTGCAGACCTGAGCCAAATGGTGCTGCTTAGCCCTAGGCACAGGAATCCATCTCTTTTATTCACTATTCTTCAGCAGCATGAAAATGGCTAAGAGTGAAATTAGCCTTTTCTGTTTGGTACAAGGATTTTAATTTTTTTTAAATCTATACATGCAGCAATAACTGGCAAAACATCTCTGTAGCTTGTCTAGCTTATCTAGCCTATCTAGCCTGCTTCCCTACCAGCTCCTATTCAGAGGACACATCTGTACATACACAAAATTCTGTGCAGATTTCTGAAAGTTGGTATAAACATCTATGTAAGTCCTTACAAACTTCTGTTTTGTAAAACAGAAACTTTTCAGTTTTAACCAGCTGTTGTACTTTGTTTTACCAGTTGAAATGGCCTCAGATTTCATCGGGAGGTTTACGTTGGATAGTAGGAAAAAAATTCTTTACTGAAAGGGTTGTTAAGCAGTGGAACATGCTGCCCAGGGAAATAGTGGAGTCACCCTCCCTGGAGCTATTCAAAAAACATGTAGATGTGGCACTGAGGGACATGGCTTAGTGGTGGACTTGGCAGTGCTGGTTAATGGCTGGACTCGATGTTCTTGAACATCTTTGCCAAACTAAATAGTTCTATGATTCTATGTTCCCACTGCTGCCTAAGGGTTAGCAGCCCACACACAGACCTACCATTGTTGTTGCTGTGATGTGAAACCCTTTACTCTTCTCTGTTCCGCTCCGCTTTGACACTTTGTGTGATGCCAACCTGCACAGAGTGACTGAATTTCCCAAATTCAGAAACATCAAGGATGAAAATCTTGAGTGCTTCTTGTCAGGTGGGATAGGATTGGTCTAGGTAAGGCCAAGGGGACTCATGGTGCCAGGAACTGCAAGGGAAGGAAAATATAAGAAAAGTTATTGTCAGGCCAGCTGGGCAGCTGCACATTGTTGATTCCATGAAATGTTTGCTGGTGGGCTCAGGAGTGTAAACGGGAGCTCTGACTCACATTTGTTAAGAGAAGGAGAAAAATTTATAGCAGTTAATGTATTTTGTGTTCATGATCTAAATGAATAGTGTAGTTACCGTGTCTCAGACAAGTTTACAAACATTCCTAAACCTCTCACTTCTGAGAAAGTTACACGACCGTCAGCTATATAGGGAAGAAATTCAATGTGTACACACATGCATATCATGTTTCTAAACACTGGTGATAAAACTGGTGCTAAATGGTGGTAACTTTAGATCACAATTATACAGTAGAGCATTGCTTCTTTTATTCCCCTGCCTTTGATTTGCAAAGTTTACCTATCTTTCTCACAAAAAGGAATTTATTTTTAAGCCCCCAAAACCTGACTGTTCTTGAGCTGCTAGCATGTAGCATACTGTGTGTCATTAATATTTTTAATTGCTTCTTTAAAATCCCTAATCTATAATTATTTTGACTTTCACCTAAAGTTTTTCTTGGCACTCAGAGGGAAGAAGGGAAAGTGAAGATGTCATCAACATGAATGAGAAAGCTTTGGAAAGGGAGGAAAGGCACTACAATAATTGCAACAGGTTGTTGCAGTGGTTATCAGTAACTTCCAACAGAGATTTGTCTCCAGAGCACAAGACCCTAATGATGCTACAGAAAGGATCTCATTAAATATCCAAGTTAAGAGGACTAGTTCAAAAACAAGTCAGATGGATGAGGCACAGTGTTCTTTAAAGGACTGCTGAACATTTTTGAGGATTAGCCTTCCTTGCTGGTAAATGTATATTAAACCCTAAGTTATTATTAAGGTGATTTTATCTTAGTGAGTTTGTCATCCAAATGGGATTTTATAGGATATGTTGGGAATTTTGCAACAGAAACTATTTTTTGGTTGGAAAATGCAGCTTTATCAAAACCACAGTTTTTTTTAATGGAAATGTAGATGCCAGCTTTGATACAGATGGAATTTTCACATCAAAAAAGTAGAGAAGCCTAAGTCACAACAGCCTTCTAGCTTGGCTCATTTATCTAGCTGTGGGGAAGACTGAGATTTCTGGATGTGCATGACTCTGCCTGAAGATCTGTTTTTTACCCTCAAGGAAAGTACTCTTTTCACCCAGCTGTGCTAGGATGAGTTGCTTTTCATCTAGAAGCAAGAGACTGAGAAAATGAAGTTTGCTTTGCAGCCCAGTGGTCATGACTCACATGTGCAGCGTCGTTGCCAGAGATGCAATGTGACGATAGCACCCACATACAAGAAAAGAAACCAAAGGGTGTTCATGTTTCTTGTCAGATAATAGCAGAGCAGATTCAATGATCTGCCTTCTCCCATTTTAGTTCCAATTGCATCTTGTGACTGCAGCCAGACACAGTATGCATGGAAAATACACTTGGCAGCAGACACCGTCAGAACATGGTATTCCAGTGATATAAAGGACTACAAATGGAGAAGACACTCAAGAAGGGAAAAGTATTTCATCTTTCCAGGGGAGTGACTGACGATGAAAGCATAGATACACTCTAGAGAAACACTCTGTGATCTGTAAAAATAAGGGGCTTTTGTTTCCACATATCTTATCTCTTGGCAGGAATTCAGCCATTTCAGATTTTCTCCAGGTATCCAGAATTGCTAAGTAAGCATGCCATTGCAATAAAAGAACATGCTGTAGCAAGATAATAAATGTGACTTGCTTAACAACTGTGTTATCTCGTATGGCCAGGCACAAGAGTAGATAGCATAATCTAAGTGTACATGTGCCTTTTGCAAAGAGTATAACAAACTGTAAGTCACACTCTTTGAATTATCACCCATCCATTTGCAATGTAGCCACCCCTCTTGAAAAATACATATAGACAGAAATTAAATATTAAAATTGTAATGGAATTTATGACAAAACACAAAGCCTCATACCTAGTGGAGAAGGGTCACCCACACTTTCTGTGCTGCAAAAATACCTTTTGCAATTATACTGTCACGAATGGACTTCTGCCAATTTAATGCTTTGTTTCCCATTACAAGCTGTCATGACAGGTGTGATTTTTGTACCTTGTATTGTGGTAAAATGACCTTCACATTAATGTCTTTATACAGATAACAGCTGAAAGCCCTTCCCCACTGCAATACTTCAAATTCTTTTGTCTGCTTCGTTTCTGTCTGATTAATGTAGAAAGTCCAGAGTTCATTTTGAAGCAAAGCAAGAACACTTTTCAAGTATTTCCAATCAAGCTTTCATTTCCTTATACATGAAAGTGTTCGCAGACATACTATGTTGTTTGTACCAGATATAGCTATAGATAATGATGTTAATCTTTTTTCTGGTCATACTTTATATTTAAAATCCAATTACAAATGACTTTAAGTAGATTAAAATTATTATTTAGAGTCAAAATCCTACCATGAGGCCTGATAGGTTGCTTTGAAAACATTATTTGCTGTCTCCCAGAATAAAATATACCAATTTTCTTTAGCTATGTAACGTGTTTATAGTATTCATTAATCATTAACTAGCCTCTTATAAATTTATTTTTATTCTTTATACTAAACCTTTAAGACTCAGTGTAAAGAATAGTATTTCTCTATTCTTTACCATCCTCTTCTATCACAGACATCAGTCTTCTGAGAATTTTTAACTGGTCCATCTTCTTTATGAATGGAATGCACACCACCAATTTAAAACACAGATTATGGCTTTTTAATTCTCACTTAGAAGGAAGGAGTTAAATGATACACAAATCTTGAACTGAGCCTTGACCCAGAACTGTACTTGACCCCAGAGACTTCATCACTAATGTAAATTCACCAGCCAGTTACAGTCAGAGGGGCAGGAGATCACGTTAGGTGAAGCCAGCTGGTTTTTAGCTGCTGTGGCTGGAGCATGGGGGACTGGTGTTGTTCTTTGAAACCACTTGTGCTTTGCCTTATGTTTGTAAGGTGTAGATGACCTCTTAAATCATCTATGTCTTACATTTAAAACTGGAATTTCATCCCCAGAGTCATTTCCTAGATGGAATGAACTGGAACCAAATCTCAAGCTCCACTTACCTGCTGGACCCGTACAGGTGTTCCATAATGTCCTGCTCAGTGCATTGGTGTGGGATGTGTCCAGCAACAACTTTCTCTTGGGCACTTCTGATCCTCTGATGAACAATGACTACAGCAGTAGTCTAAGATACTGCTCAAACTACTGGAATGAGAATATCAATCTCATTTCTATCTGGGGATTAATCACTGCTGATTAAAATCCATGTTTTAAAAGGAAAACAAGATTTCTCTGCTTAAAGGGCATATGTATGCCATATTTGCTTCTCTTTACTTTATATTCTATAGGAGTTCCAATGCAATATTTCACCAAAAGGAAGGACTTGGGATTTTATGTGATCTCATTTGCATGCACAGTGTGCCTTGCCTTGTAAGAATATATTTAACTTGCTTCATTCCTTTGTTAATATGTTTTACTATTAGAAATGATGGCTCATAAAAGATTGGGGTTTAGTACTGCAGTCTTCAATGTGGCCAACCTGAAAAACATATTCATGAAGTTTCTTTTTTTACCCTTCAAAAATTGTTTTCATTTTTATATGTCAGCATGTCTAGAAGAGTCATGTAACTACCACTGAATGGCACAATTGGGGAAACTATATTCTCCAGATGCAATAAAAGTTACTTTATTTTATTTCCTATGTTCTGGGGAGGAAATGACTTCTAAAAGTCTCCTATGATTTTGCAAGAAATAAAAGGAAAGAAGATAAATTAGTTCCTGCAAATTATACATTTCTACAGCATTCCTTTTAATAAAAATATGCCAATTTCAGAAGAAGCAAAAGAGGGATTTTCTAATTGCAATGTTCTCATTTAATTAGATTTAATCAGATATTTTGTAGCACACTGAATGTGTACATATGGGTGTTCAATAAAATTCTTATTACTCTCATCTCTCTTAAAGGTACATATAAACACTGAATGACAGAATACATTTCACCAAATTTATTATAATGTCTTAAAATTTGAGGCAGATTTCAGTTTAGTCATGATAAAAAGCTCAGTTTTGCTTCCATGCAACTGTTTGGGAAACTTTGATACAGCTGTAAGAATTTAGAAGAATTCTTAAACTTATAGTTTGGTTAACTCTACAATGCATACTATATTGATAGCAACAGTAAAAATTTCCTGTATGCTAAAACTAGACTTAAAGAGATAATATTTAATAGCTTCAAATACATTGAAATACATTTTAATTCCTTGATGAAATATTCTGGTACTTTCTAGAAATGTGCCTTGCAATCTGTTGCAATTGCTATTCTTTCAAAATATTGAAATGTATTTTAGAAGATACTTTACCTAAAATAATATTTTGTCTTTTGGCTAGCCTCTTGGCTCTGTTAATTATTTGGACTGTATGAAGAGGAAGAGATTTAGCTTAGATCCATGATAACTCTTCCAAGTCTAGACTCTGTGTAGCACATACCACCTTTATGAGAATCTATAAAGCTCTTCTCTTACATTTCACCAATTGTAAAGTCATCCTGTAATACAAAATAGGTATTACAAACAGCCCTGGAAAGAGCTGTTTGAAAATCTTGTAAAAGGAAGCCCTTCCCCCACCCCCAATCATTCATTTGTTATACTTCTAAGGGGTAGATTTTCAAGGTATTGCTCTCCATCTGTATTTGAAGAATTAATCAACAGCTTTAGATGGATTCCATTTTCTTTGAATCATCAAGGAGAAAGTGTTTAAGGCCAGCTGTCAAATCCATTTTTCTTTTACTTAGGTTGGATAAAGAGAGCTTGTGATTTTCTTGCTGTCCTTGCACAAAAGTGAATCTGCATATGAACACACTGAGGTTTTGGAAGAATTGGGCTGATTTCTGCAGACTAGGAAATGCAAGTGGCATTTGGAGAGTTGTTGAATTTTTGGCTTGACAATCTCTTGATGAATGAGTTGTCCTAAAACTGTTTAAGGTCAAGGCCCTGAAGAAAATGTCTTGATATTAACATGTGTCCATTTTTACAGCACTATTTATGCAGTAGAAAAGACAGTATGTGTCATGCAATTTATTTTCCAGCTGGCATATCTTTATTTATAAGAAAATGGTGTCATGTGTGGCATGGACATGCAATCATTTTCATGTTTTCTACATCTCCTTGTCACCTTCTGGCCAGAAGAGAGGTCCTGACAACAACCCAGGTTTATGGTTACTCTTTCCCACATGCCTCACTGTCCAGCCTCATGTCATTAATCCAGTGCCAAATCAGGGAAAGGCTGAGGTAGAGTTGGGAAGGCTCTTGGTGGTACATGTGCTCCCTGAATTCCACCCTCTTGCCAAAAGGTAGGATCACATTCTCTACAAGCTGGAGTCCTAATATCAGTTTGTCCTACCTATTTTTAAAAACAACCAAGAATAGAGACTCCATAACTTTATGGCCAGTGCTACTTACCAGTGTTTACTACTTTTATCTTCAGGCTATGCATCAAGAGCTAATACAGTAAACTCCTTTGATTCTGCTTAATTCTATTACTTTTGTATTATCTTTTGCATTTTCTCCCCTATTGATTTTAAAAACAAAACAAAACAGAAAAACCTACCAAAAAAAAAAAAAAAAAAAAAAAAACAAAACCCCACAATCTGATCATTGAATCTTTTTGTAATTACAAATTCAGAAACAGCTTTATACCAGCCAAGTTCTCTAAAGTGCCAAATGGAGCAGGGGGACTATTTTAACTGGCCTATATTTAAGACTTCTATTTATACATCCCCGTATGATGTTTGCCTTTTTTGCACAATGCTGATTCATGTTCTTCTCATCCCCGGTGATTCTCAGAATGCTTTCTGCAGAGCTGCTGCCAAATCATTCATCTCCCTTCCTGCACATGTTCCCAGTCAAATGTGCCTGCCTCTGTTGAACTGAATTGGCACAGAAGGGAAAGGTCAGGTGGTTTCCACACGGTTGTCAGGACCACTCTGAAACCTGAGCCACTTCACTGGTAGCCTTGCAGTCCCTCCAAGCTTGATATCATCGGGAAAATGAAAAATGTGGTTTCCACCCAATTGCTCCATTGATTAGAGTGTCAGTTGCTGGGCAGCCCTTCTGCAGAGCAGCAGTCAATACCACCTCCTCCTCCTCCTCCTTTGGCAGGGAAAAGCTGATCATGACTTTGAGAATAAAATTTTCCAAACACTTTTGCATTTATTCCACAGATGTTTTATCTATACCATTTTCCCTTCTTTGCTTGAAGGAATGTGAGCCTGTTTCAAATATTCTGTGTACACAAGATATAATAGCCACTGCTTCTCCTCTAGCTATAAGGATTGTTGCCCTAGCTCCAAATGGTTTTTACTTCTCTTTCAGTTTTGAACAGCCAGCATATCTCCAGACTGAAAAAAGGAAATGAAAGTAAACAGGGAAAATCTTTGCTTCAACCAGTATATTGCCTCCAACATCTAAGTAATGTGTTTAAGAATACCATACCAAGTCTAAGCTGACAATTTGCTATCCTTATCCAAAGGTGTGCAATAATTCATTGCTTACTATTGAGAAATTTGGGGAATCGCTGTGCATAAACTGCTAGAGAGATGACACTTATCAGCAGGATGAACTGGTGGGGTGTACTTCACAGTAAAACAATAACCTGAGTCACTGTTCCCAGCTAACAGGTGATAGCTGCTGGAGATGGTAATAACAGGTCACGGCACAGCACCAGGAGACCTGAGAACACCTAAGGTGGAAAAATTCCAGTGGGCTGGGCTCCAACAGAGTGTCCATAAAACTTCCTATCTTGTGGGAGCTCTCTGCTGTATTTGGCATTACCACAACTGGTCCTGGAATATCCTACTGCAGACTGGAGTGTGAAGTCCAAGAAGGAAACTGATGGCAAAAAGCTTAAGAAAATTTAAATGGATGAGAAGACAAGAAAATTCAGTGAAAACTCAAGCATTTCAGACCACACAGCTGAAAAAAAAAGAGTTGTTATAAGGTGCTTGGATCACAGATTAACTATCTGCACAAACAGCAAACCAGAGAGATCTTGCAAAGAAAAAGTTTATTGGTGTTGAAAACTCAATCTAGACAAGTACAGTTAACAAATAATGAAACACCTATCCATTGAAATCGTCTTTGTGCTGGGGTCTCCATCAATGGCAACTGTGAAAACTGGACTAGTTTTCAAACTAATTTGTTTTTCTACAAGTTGGGCTGTAGCTCAGGAGTTGCACGATTCATGTCCTGACTTTAGTTAGTTCTGTTCATGCACAAACAGATCAAATGTCATCACCATGTTTCAGTGTGGCTAGTAGTTGCTGTATTGCTTTTCTCTAAAGTTTAAGGAAATTGGTTGAATAGCAGAGCATCTCTGTAGAGGGAATCCAGGCACACCTGGAGAAAACTGCTTTTAAAGGACGATAGAGAGGAGGAAGAATCAGAGCAACCTGTGAGGTGAGTAGCACATAGTGACACTCATCAGATCCAGAGGAGGAACACAGAAAAATTATCAGGTGGGCTGGAACACCTGTCCTGTGAAGTAAAAACTGTAAGAATTGGGGTTGTTCAGCATAGAGAAGTCACTGGCAAAACCTTACTGCAGCCTTTTGATTTATAAAGGAGGTTTGTAAGACAGAGAAAAATGTTTTACAAGGGCCTGTAGTGACACAACAAGGGGTTATGATTTCAAATTGGAAGAGGGTAGATTTAGGTTGGCTATGAGTAAGAAATTTTTGGGAACAGGTTGCCCAGGGAAATAGTGGAAGCCAAATCCCTGGAAATGCTCAAGGCCAGGTTTGACAGGCATTTATGATTCTGTGTAAGTCACAGCAGGGTTTCTGGGGAGCTGATGTCAGATGATAGCACCACATCCCCAGGAAGTTCATTTATTCCTGTTTCTTCTGGTGCAACATTTTGAACATAGTACTTCAAATTTTACTATGCACTGTCATGCAAAATCAGTAATAGGAAGTATGTAATTAAAAAGATTACCTCTTTCAAACATAAATAGAGCTGCTTTGCTATCTTAAGAACACTTTACTAACAGCAATAGTGGAAAGTGTGATGGCTAAAGGATGATAACCCCAGAAGGCAGAAGCTTTCAAAGAAGCCATCTAAGAATCTTTTTAACCAAAAATAAGGAGCAGTTTCTAAACAGCTTTTTATTGAATTTTCAGGAACAATAATGACACTCACATTAAGATATCTTACTTTGTTGAACCTAGTTATTACTACTCCCTGTGACCCAGTAAGTAAGACACATACCTAAAAGGAAGGATATGCGAGTTCCAAATCTTACTTCAGCAGCTGTGAGTACCTGTTACAATCTACGGAACACTTCTGACAAGATCAGAGCAGCCCCTCTGGGATATGCAATAGCACTGTGTTGGAGCTTCTAGGAGGGGAAGAGTGAGAGAAATGCTTTCAGATGCTGGAGGGCTTTGAAGGTGGGTTGGTTTTTTTCATTAGACTCAGCCACTGGAACATTAGAAGGCCCACAGCCCCTTCACTATTGTGAATTGATGGTCTCATTCCTTAGATTTTGTTACATATGACCCATTCTGTTCAGTGACAAAAGAATAAAAGATGGCATGGGGTTGTTGTTTTTTTGGGTTTTTTTCTGATGGATATAAACCAATGACTCTTCTGTACCTTTGTAGCTCTGAACCAGCAAATTGCTTGATTTATGCAGTTCTGCCTTTGGCATTGTCAAGGCAAAACACAGCTGAGAGTTGCTACAGAAGCCTCTGCTGGAGCAGTTTCTCACCCCCTAATGCCACAGAGCAGATCCCACATCAAGAAGAAGCTTTAACAGTCAGGGACCTTCTTTTCATTCTTTGTGTTAGGCAGCTGGGTTCCAAGTGTTCATTTTCTCACACAAAATCATGGAAAAATGTTAATTACCTACAGAAGATTGCCACTTTCTGACTATCTCACCTTTTCCTCATTCCTCCTATTCCCTCCTTACACCCTTCCTCCCACACTAATTTTTTGCAGCTTTATGTGGGACAAGATGTATTTTAGCCTGTGAGCAAGTGTGAGAGCTGCACGGAGCACATGGTTTAGGAAAGGGTACCATTTGCTATCTTCTCCCAGGGAACTAACTGCTGTCCTTCAGCCCATGAGGCATCCTCCCTTTCCAGCTACCACAGCTCAGACTGAGGTGACAGACACAAGTGGCATTCCCTCCATTCCTGACCTGCCTGGATAAAAGGAGAGAGCGTAAAAATGAAAGCCATGTTGTGCCGAACCCGAAATGCAGACAGGTCTTTTATCAGTGCACTTCCTGGAAAAGAGTTGCAATGCATGGCTTAGATGAGCTAGAAAGCCACAATGCAGGTACACAGCAACTTGAAAAATTTTAGCAAGGGATAGGAAAGAGATCAGTCTGTGTTGTATAACCATCTCTCTGTAATATTAAAGATATCCATTTTATTTAGCAATGGCCAAGACATTTTTCTTATTCTTTCAAAATATTGAGTGAATTCACAAATGACTTTCAATAACCCATTTGTATTCCTTTTCTTTTTCTAAAATAAACTTGTATAGGAAAAATTATGAATACCACATTCATTACAATAGAAGCTTTTGGAAGGCATAGTCTGCCTGATACATTTCTTTACACCCAAAGAGTATGATAAGATAAATCCCATTTTTGAGTTTCTGAATTGTATAACAGCCCCATTAATTTCAATAGCTAAGCCACAGCAAAAAGCATTTCCTGTAAACTCTTCTAGTTGTTTTGATGTACAGTCGAAAAACTTTCTGGAGATTAAAATGCGATCTGTGCATTTTTTTGAGTTTTTCATTATATTCTGCAGGTTTGCTTTTTTTTCCATAATGCATCAAACTATAAAAACCCTTGTATCTATGACAAACAACAGCAAACAAGTAGTGTTTGCAGACAACTTTGATTCCAGTCTAAAGCCACCTAACTTTGGCCACCTGTTTTAGAGCTGTGGGAACAATAAAGTCCCTTCTATGTTGCATAAAATACTCTAAATATATTCACTATCAGCATGAAACAAGAAATTAGGAGGAAAATATTGAGATTGTACGTATCTTTTTGTATGAGCAAAAAGATAGCACTAAAAAAGTCTCATATTTGCAACTTCGTAGCCTAGCCCAGTGAGAATATGAATTTTCCTTGGATGCAAAATGGGCATGAGGGGAACTACTACACAACTGAAGTAGAAACAGTGTGAAGCCCATGTCTGGCAGTGAGTTTGAGGAGATGTAACATCATACATCCCATCTGTACACCTACTGGAGGTAGGGGAATACATAAGGGAGCTGTGGTGTCTCGAGTTAGTAATAGTGAATGGGTATAAGCTTCTGCACCTCCTGTTGAAAGTGCTTGACTCGCAGACCCACTTGACAAAGGCGAAGTTCCTAGTTCTGCTCCGCTAGAGAGAATTGCTATAAAGAATATCTTTGTAGAGTTTTTCGTAATTTGCAACAAATTCAATGAAATGTGTAGTTTACATAAAAAAGTAGGCTTTCTATTCCCCAAAGAAATGGAGAAAAATAATGGCAAATCTACTTTGGAAATCTAAAACAAAAAAAGAGTTTTCATTACTTTTTCACACATTATTCCTATTTTCTGTTTCTTCCTCAACAATTCAGAAAATCAGATTTTGCATTAATACAAAACTAACCTGATAGTCCTAAAGATGTTCAGAGTGCAATTTTCTCAATGCATTGCACAGTATTTTCTTGGCTATATTCAGCACTAAATATCTGCCATGTATGGAAGCAGAACTAGTACCATTGTTATCGTATCTGGAAGATACAACAATTTCAAATCCAACAGCATCCTTAATTATATGATGTTTCTGTGTCCTTGTTATCTTTTGAAGGTACTGCAAATAGAGCAAATCCTTTCAACTAGTGTAAACACACACAAAAAGCATCTGTGGGACACAGCACAGCCTCATGACAGGAGAACCTTATCATACCTGATGTCAAGGGCACTTTTCACCCTGATTTTATTTTGCTGGAAATTCCTGTGAGCAGCAAACCTCACTAAAAAAAATACAAAACCCTAAACATGACAAATCAAAGTTTACAGTTGCATTTAAGCTACAAATTCGAGAAAATTCACACTGCAACTGAGAGGTGATTGAGATAATTAGATAATTTTTTTTTTTTTTTTTTTTTTTTTGCTGGCTTGCTCTATTTTCTGCACCTTAAGAAGTTTATTCTGTAGAAGTTTGTTCAGCCTGACTGGAACTGAGTTTGTGAGAGGCATCAAGGAATATGATCAGTATCACTGAGTAAACAGAAAAATGAGTTCTGACTATTCCTGTACACCTCAAACACCTTCTGTGGAACACAATAAATTTAAAGTATTTTTTCATATGCCCTTGAGATTACAGTAGAAGTGCATAATTGTCTATAACTCAGAATATCAAGTAGCATCACTCAATATTTATGTTGAAAGGGACCTCTAGACACACTGCTCAGGGCTTCAAACTGAGAACAATTTGCACAGGGCCCTGTCCACTTGAGATTTGAATACTTTCACGGAGGCATTTCCACTTGCTCTCAACAGAGCAATCTGTTTTCCTGTTCAAAAAGTAAAAAGAAAATGCATTTATGGAAGGAACTAGGTTTTTTTCATGCATTTGCACAGTATCTAGCACAGATACACTTCTAGTGTATGGATGTTATTTCACTACAAGTAATCAAGACACAATAGAAATGCTATTGAAAATGCATTCAAATGCATTAATTATTTATATACTACTGCATTTTCTCATATTTACCCCAGAGAAACTCAAGATTTAACAGGAAGCATTGAAAAGCTCTGCCCTGTGTGCCTATGAGTTCTCTGTCTTGTGGTGTTATATCCACCGCTTGCTCCCAGAGTTCATTTGCATGACACTGAAAAATCTCTTTCTCTCATACTGGCTATTAAGAAAGAAAGGCTATATTTTAAGACACTAACTTTCAAAGTAAGCTCTTCTGGGACCTTTTTGCTGAATCAGCACTTGTTAAAGTCCAAAAAGTATACACAATCAAGATTATCACACTACCAAAAACTTCTCATTCCTGGAAAATTCCATGAATAACTTGACTCGGATCTGAAAAGACTTAAGTCCCAAACATATCTCTGGAGCACAAGGCTTCATTTTACACCTACCTAATGTTTTACTGGGACATGCTGAGCACCTCCAGCTGATGGTGAGCTATGGAAAATGAATGCACTCTGTGTATGACCATAAGTCTCCCAGAGACAATTCTGCTTGGAACAGTCCAAGGTCCTTTGCTTCTAAAAGTGTCCTTGTGTGTTTGCTGCAAGCCAAGTTTCTTAATGGTTTATCACACTCATAATTTTCCATTTAAATTAATGGAAAAGTAGCAACATTTACTTTAATGGCTGCCATAATATGCAGTATCATTTCTTGTGTAAGTTGTTTCACAGAGCTAATCTGCTACAGGACAAAATGATACCAAAAAACCTATTTATTTTTATGGTATTTAATGAAAGATATTAGTTTTGCCCTGTACTTCTTGGGAAATCTGCTGGTCTACTATCCAGCACAGGTCTGCCTTCATTGTTATGCATCTTATATGGCAAAAGAAGAGGGCAGTTTTATAGAATTGGTGGAATTTTGCTGCCTATGTTTTGATTTGTTTGGTTTTTTGTCAGCATTCCTGCTGCCATGTGTGATGCTCAGAAGGACATTAGTATAAGGGAATATGGTGTTTACAAATCCTTCATTTGTGCTAAGAGGCCAGGAATAGAAGAAATTATGAAAATGTATATTCCAAAATAACAGAGATCTTCCAACCCCATGACAAACAGCTACAGCCACTAGTCAATAGTGATTGCTTTACTGTAATAACTGGAAAGATGTGGAGCAAACTCCGTGGTCACAGACAAAACATGAGAACACCAAAATGCAGCCATTTCTGGACTGGTTTCCTTAATCAGAATATACATCATCAATCACATGGAAAAAGACCTAGAAAATACTGAAAATAACCAAATTTACATGGTAAGGTCCCCAATACTTTGAATGTCATCTTGAAATGCATCATTGCACACTTAAATTATTGTAATATTTGCAGGTTCCAGTCAAATGAAGGCCCATTTCTTTCAGGTTTTTACTGATTCAAAAAATCACTATTCTGCTTGCAAGTTCATGATCCATACATAATCTAGAACCATTTGGTTTCAGGCTATTTGGCATGAAAGTGCTGGTTTATGTTATTGATCTGCTCCCCCTTGAGCTGGAGTCAGTAAACAGATGGCCAAGGACTTCATGAGAAAATGAACCAGAGCCAAGAAACATAGTGAGGCTTATTCGATCTCTGATTTATTGATCTGGTGCATCAGAAGATGCAGGGACCCTACTGTGACCACTGAAATGAAAGTGAATTGTAACATCAAAATCTTCCACTATTCAAAGGGCATATTTTCTATGTAGCAAAATTAGCTACAAGCATCTACACAGCACAAGCTGCCTTTCTTCTGAATCTGATCTTCACAGGGCATTCTTTATTAAATAGCTATTCTACATGTAGAAACCATAATGGACAACGTACCCTGCCATAACCTACTCAAGGTTAGTGTTTGCAGAGTTAGAACATTACTCAGTTGGTTCTAATTTTCTCCCACATTCAGCCTTTGGTTCCCAGCCATTCCAGATACAGAACAATTCATTAAAAACAAACAAACAAACAAAAAAAAAAAAACACAAGAAAACACACAACCAAAAAAAAAAAAACCCAACCCCACCCACCTTTTACCTTTTTGTCATAGTAGTGTTTAATGAACCCTAGGCAGAGACTAAAGTAGGTCTGAAAAATACCGGGTTTATGCATGATTATCTCAGATACTTGCGAATATGCAAGGCAGGATCCTTACTGCCCTGTGGAGCTCAGCTGCAGAAGGAGGGAACAGGTAAAGTACTTCATTCTCACAGGAGCCTGTCTTATTTATACAGTGAAGCTTTGCTGTGGAGTTTTAATACACATCTTTGAGGCATCCGCATGTTTCTGGGGATTTAAGGAAACTGGATCGAGTAATAAATTCTCTGCTCTTTTAACTCCCTCCAAGTCAACAGAACTAAGCCAGCAGAAGCTGCTACCTATAGTTTTTAAGGTCAGTGAGATCCCA
Organism: Motacilla alba alba; assembly: GCF_015832195.1. Taxonomy (NCBI): domain Eukaryota; kingdom Metazoa; phylum Chordata; class Aves; order Passeriformes; family Motacillidae; genus Motacilla; species Motacilla alba. Next base: position 57,476,941 of record NC_052016.1, on the reverse strand, counting down.
ATGTGCTGGTCTCCTACATGACACAGAGCACACAATATCCTGCCTGCAGAAGAAATTTCTTTTTGAGCTAAATAAGCTCAAAAAGTGACATCTGTCACCCTATGCATTTCAGAAGGGCGTGTGCTCCTGATTACAATTCCCAGGCAGTTGTGAATTTTCCATTTTCCAAAGTGAATTTTCTTCTGATTTATTAATCAGTGTGATTGTTAACATGTTTCATTTTACTGCCAATCTTAATTTAAACAGATTTAATAACTGCAGACTCACCACTCGGAAACGAGGTTGGAAGGGACCAGTCATGATTCAGAGTTAAAATAACAAGCAGTTACAGCATAGGCTTACATACAAAGACTTCGTAATTGGAGAATGTAAAAACTTATACTTACAGAAGGGAAATCATAACACTCACCAGTTTATTATATACAGTTCTTATGAGGGCTCTGTGGAAAGTGAATTTACCTTGTCAGGAACAAGAAAGCCATAAAAAGTATGTGATGAAATAAAGTGGGTTTCCTGCACATAATTCATAACCTAATGGCTGCTGTCATAAAATGGAGCAATTTCAGGTCTTGACACATGATTAGTTCTTATTATATTAAAATGAATGTATTTACTTGATAGGGTAAGAATGTGCTATTATCATAAAAGATGGATGTTATTATATCTAACCATCAATATTATTTCAACACATCAATAGAAAATCTAACATTTTTGTATTTCTCAAATTTTGTGTAAGACATGTTCAATATCCTGGAAACAACTTGTACAATTTCCTCCTGCTTCTGTAGAAGTGTCATTTTAAATGGGACTTCTAATTAGGTCAAACATGCTAAAAAAATCTGGAAAGGCTGAAATCCTGCCTAAATGAGGACAGCTCTTCTTTGATGTGGTAATTAAGTTTTGGTAGAACTATAGCAATAATTCAGAAGCCCAAAAAGCAGAGACAGGAAATGTTTGAATGGTCAAATGTTTTATTAACATACTGAGTAGAAAGGAAAAAGAGGAAAGAATTTAGGGGTAGAAGGAAAAAAGACAGAAGATGAAAGACAAGCAATGAAGAGAGGACAAAATAATGTGAAGGAAAAAAACAATGTAAAGGAGGGAGACGCAAGGAGAAAAAAACAGAAGTGTGAAAAAAGGAAAATAGATGAGGAGAAGAGGAGATGAGATCTGAATGGCAAAATGGAAACTAAAATGAGATGGAAACATGTGACAAGAAATAAAAAGTGAAAAATTAAGTTTATTTTTAAAAGTGTGTGTGTCAGCCATAGCAGCATCTGGAAGGTGAGGAAATTCAAAGCAACAATAGCAGAGTCGACAATTATCTGTTAGAGCAAAGCTTTCAGTACCTCCTGTAGGAAAACTAATAAAATGTCCAGATAACCATCTGCGTATGCTCACAGCTTGACTGCAGGAACTCTTGCCATCCCTTACAATAATACAGTCTACCAGCATCTGCTTGAGGTAGACATCATTTCTTGTCATTTCTCTGCTGAATGGCCAGTGATATGGGAACACAGTGGATTTTTGCCATTCACATACCACCATGCAATATGTTTTGTTGTTGCCAAGATCAGAACCCTGATCCAATAACTCCCAAGCTTCCAGCTCATGTTCATGCTCTGTAAAAAATCACTTTGAATCATCACAGGACAATAAGAAGATTGCTAGCAAGTAATCTTATCAGCAAAACCATCTAACATGGACAATTTAAAGATTTCTTTGTATGGCACCAGCCACTGTAATCATTTAAGGATGGTGCTGCGTGAAAAGTACATAACAAATTAGCAGTATCAAAAGCTTTAAAAGATTGCCAGGCAACCATGGGTTTGCATCATTCAGAGACCGCTTCGTGCAAAGGCACTTTATTCTGAGTTGGTTGATTACAGCCTTTCTCCATCACCCATACACATTAGAGCTGAAAATGGGGTTACCACCTGCCTGCTCCATTAGTAGCAAGACAATTCCTGCTTTTCATTCTTGTTTTGCATACTCCGGGCTGTGCCTGAGAGTGGGAGAAGAAAAAATTCAATAGTGAAGCCTAATTGCCATTTCTTTATGATTTGAGCTGGAAATGCTGTTGCACAGAAAGCAGAGAAGTACTCAGTATCCCTGGGATAAGGATATTAGAGAACTAAACCTTTCAAACTAGGTCTGTGTATGTCCTTCTTCCATATCATGATTAGCTATTCTCAAAGAGGACTGACATGAGAAAAACAGGACGTCTCTCCATACCAGAATTTTCAACATTAGTTGAAATAGCTTCCTGTTATTACTTTCATTGCCACTTTTGTTACCATTTTTGTGATCCTTCTGGATTTCACTCAGTCTCATCATGGTAAATACTTTTGAAAACTGGCCTGCAAGTTCTGATAAACTTGAATTTCATGGTATAACCATGTCATTGGTATGGTGAGACTTTCAAGTTGTGCCTCCTGAAGCTTAAGATTACTGGGAAAACAACAGTGATCAGCATGGACAAGACAACAAACCACATCTTGACAGTATCTAGATCTACTCTCTTGGGAGCATAAGGTTCACAAGCAAGTCTTTCTAAAAGAGCTGGTGAGCAACCATCAAGAACAGAAGAAACATTTTGAGGCCCTCAGGTAACTTTGACATCCAGGGCAAAGAGTCATTAAATTTAATGCCTTCGTTCTAATCCAGTATTCTGATGTCTGAGAAGTAACAATAAAATTTAAAATGTTTTAGTTTTCTCTTCTTCCACCTTGCCCAGCAGCAGGTGGAAATTAGCCCACTTCACATTCAGAACCATCTAACTGGAACCTAGGAAAATCTAGCATTAAAAAAAACTCTAAAGGTTGAGAGGGTGTCTTATTTTTGCATACAAATGTTAAAAAACTGCAATTAAGATGATTACATATTACAAAAAGAAGCATTCAGGATCACATTAAGGATATCACATCATTTGAACAATCTCAAGCCTCAAAACACAGTCCATCAAGACACTTTATCTGTGCAGGATGCTTCAAAGCTGTTGATCTCACAGGTTTTGCCTCTGAACAGTGAGCTCTGGCCATTTTCAGGAGTTGAGATGCACTAACCTGCTGATGATTTTTTATTATTATTTAGAGGGTTGTTGTGCAAAAATTTTTAAAAGGTAGCAACATAAGGCAGGTCAAAGAGGCTGCCAGCAGAAGTATTGCACATATATGCTTCTCTACATGGACCAGGGAGACCATTTCACTAATATGCACTGAGGTAAGGCACAACTGAAAGGCCTAAAAATCTGGCTTCTGTAGTATATTCATATTGTTTTAACATTGTTTTGCTTCAAATGCTTGTTTTTAATAGTTTTCAGTACCATATGTATATATAGACATATAGATATATAGGTATATCTTTCTTCACTGACTGGTTATGACCAGAATACTTTTTCATCTGTTGAATGTAAAAAGAAATACACTTCCTAAGAAGAAGGAACAAGAATCACCATGGTAGTAAATTCAGTTGAAGAAATTTAGTATACAATTAGTAAATCAATACTAATTATGTTAAAAATGTAGTAAAACGTTGTTCACAGTCACATTTTATCTTCTGGTGGAACAATATTTGCTGCACCAAAATAAAAGAAAGCAAAGGGAATACTTACATAACAAATAACACATGATAATTATTAACTATTGCATTACTGATTACAAGAAAACAAGACACAGCTTTAGACAATACATTAATTCTCACTTTGAGTTCATGCAGAAAAAAATCAAATGCATTTGCGTATTTTGTAGAAGAGCACCCCCAAAGCACTGATTCAAATTTTTTTTTTTTTAAATATTCAAATGAGGACCATATATCCACTCAAATCAGTGCAACATTGAAGTGATGGCACTGGAAATACACTGTCCATATGTGGCATCAAGCACTCTACAACCCAGATGTTGTTCTCAGCCAAGGGACTTTCAAAGTGATCTGGAAGTGCACAGCCTCCAAAGCAAACCAGACAGTCCTTTGGTCATGGCTTGGCCTATCCTGAAAGATCCCACTATACACTCCAAATATAAATTTTAATATTTGGGGCATAAAGGCCAAAGAGCCTCCAAGAGGCCACTATAAGCATTCTAAGTTTGGGTGGGTTTTTCTTTAATTTTGAGGCAGCCTGAAATGTATTCACCCAAGTTAACAATTAATGGGATGACAGTGGTTCAGAGTCCCAGTAATCACTGAAGCTAAACACACTTTGTACACACTTTGTGTACAGGTCTTGTTTTCTTAGTCTTGTCCTGGTTCACTGACTACAATGCAAAAGGAACTTTATAGATATCTGGTCTTCAAGTCACTTTTTTGTAAGACTGTTTGGTACCTTTTCAAGATATTACTTTGAAATAATCACTGAAAATGATAAGTTATCTTCAAAATGTTGAACTTCAGTTGATCCTCAGGAAATTAAGCCATTACTCTATGGCACATTACTGCAAAGAGTAAACACTTCTACCATTTTCATTTTGTGCTTTGGTGTTGCATTTGTTATTATTTGGTATTTCTTTTTCTTCTTAAGCACAGATGCTTTTTAAAGCTCACAGACTTTAGCAGTATTTTCTTGTTAGATAAAACCTGTGAATTGTGATAGGAGTTTTATAAGAGCAGCTAAACAAAATGGTTCTAGCAAATAGATTCAGGTTTTCCCAGATCATCACACCTAAAATTGGAAAAATGAAATCTCAAAAACAGTAGAGAGATATTGTTCTTTTATATCATCCAGTTTTGAATTAACAGAAAATGTTGGGCATACTTCATACACAAAATTAAACCACCACATTTATTTTAAAATAAAATCATCAGATGTTATTATATGTATATTCTATTATTCCTGTAGTCTTAATAAATCTGAATCTCCCTTTTATTATTTTGTTCTAGATATTTATGAGCTACATATTTAAGAGAATTAACTGCTTTGTATTATCCTCTGCTTCTCTATGGATTGTTGTAGAAAAATACTACCAAACAAACACAATCACTGACCTCTGACACCTCACATGTGAAGAATTTCAAGGAGCTGCTGAAAACTTGGGAAATGTTATTCACATTTCTTCAGTGTGAAAATACAGTTATAGGAAGGTTAAAATGCTGGTTCACACTTACACTACAAAATAAAGGAAAGAGAGCCAAGCTTAGTCTTGTCCCTTCAGTGTAACTCTTCTCATCTTCACTGCTCTTGCTAACATCTGAAACCCCTATGTAGCTGGAATTATATTGGGATAGTTACCATAATTATGAGCTATCAGCTGCTTTAGATCAGAACTTAGTCTTTTTTTATGGGCACTGCCTTCTCACAAGATCTGTCCAGCTCACTTTCAGTTTCACAGAAAACCATCCTTTTGACACACTAGCAATTCTACCTATTTTGCAGTGGGAAATCATTCGTGATCTGGTGCTGATCTGCAATGGGCAGTTGAGCTCCATTCATTTTAAAACTTGGAAATAATGAGTTGATAATAGCTGGGCTGAAAGCTGCTGCAATAGATACAGTACTATTCAGAGAAGGCAGGAGGCACAGAAGCCAGCCAAGCAGCTCAGGACAGAGGTGTTGAGGGAGTACAGTCTCTATTCCCACATCTGCCCCTAGAAAACTCTGCCACTTGACTTCTCTGCATTTCAATTTCTATGAAAGAGAAACAGAGGACATGACAGAAAAAATCATTTCCAATGTGTTCCAAGGTCTACTGATAAAAAATGTCCTGTGAGAGTTGAGTGTTACAAATATTCATACCTGCAAGAAACAAAAAGGATTAAATCAGATTTGTCTCTGGGGTCACACAGCACCAACCCCTGAACTTTATTGAAGATGTCTGTCATGCTTAAATCCTACCACTGATAGAATACTGACAGACATTAAGTGCAAAAAGAAAAAGAAGGGAAAGGACTTCCTCCAAGTTTTTACCACTGTAAAAAAAAAACATTTCTTTCAGCCTAGCCAAAAATATCCCTTGCTGAAGCTGATAAGTGGAGACTTTTGTCCTTTCTTTGTGCTTCTTTCTGGAGCTTTCCAGTATTTCAGATCTGCTAAAAATACTGCCAAGAGGATTCAGCCTTCCCATATCAGTCTCAATAATGCCACATCCAAAACAAAAAACACCTCCTCATCCTTCCATTCCAATCCATGTTCGTTAACTGCTTTGGCCTTCTACATTGCCGTGTTCCCTATCAGCTAGCTCTTTGATGACTTCCACAATGTTTTCACAGCACCTATTTCTAGCTACAAAGCTTTGAATTCCCAAGAAGAAAACAGGTTTTAGAGTGATCCTTTCCTGCAGTCACCAAGTACCTCACATCTCTAGAAGTGGATGACCTGCTTTCAGTAAAAATAATTTAAATTTTATTTGTGGTTTACTTCCAGAATGTTGATAAAATTGCTGACAAGATGCATGGCTGCTATTGATTCCTGAGGAACTTCATTAGAAAAAAACATCATTTGATGGCTGACAACAGCTCTTTCTGTTATCTTTTCAGGTATTATAAAACATTTCTCTACAGTATATGAGCTAGAGAGAAAAACATCATTGGGACATCTAGGGCACGGCTTTAGCTTTACATACATCTGAGGGTTGAAACCTCTGTGTGAGATCAAAAAGTCCCATTGCAAAAATATTTTCTCATCCAGATTTTAAGGTGGAGATTATTTCAGTTATGTCCAGTAGAGCGATGATGTCTACAGTTTGCTCCTCTCAGAAATGGAGGAAGAAAATGAAGGAAATCTTCTTTAAAGCAGCCCTTGAAAAAATTCTTTGGGCTGCCAGGATGAGGACCTTCATTCCAAAGGACATATGATCCTGATGATGACTTTTCAGAGCAGATCAGTTTCTATTTGGGTTTTCAACAGTGTCTGAACCCATCAGGTTCTGCTGGGAACCTTGTTGAAAGTTTCAGAGCTCAGCCTTTAAAATTTTAATCCATTTTGGATCCAAACTTTTTATGAGCTTAGATAAAATAAAATAAAACCAAAACCACAGAGGCAATGAGGTTTTAATTATTAAAAAATAAGAGTTTTCATATTTTCATGTCCAGATGCATTGTTGATTTTTCTTGAAAAACCCAGCCCAAATATGCATAGCTTTTCTGAGACATGTTTTTATGGTAAATTTCCCAACAGCTACATGTTGTCTCTCTATTAGTGCCTTTCTCTTCACAGGCGACAAAAACTAGATCTTTGCTCTTCTCAGAATTTCTCAGTTCTGAAACTTTCAGAAACATCTTTTATATACTGTAGGCAGGCATACTGAAAGAAAGTTGGTGCAATTTCCCAAGCACCACTTCTTTAATAAAATCTAAGAATTAGGAATAAAACAAATCTGCAAAATATTTGAGAATGAAGACACTGTGAGGATTGTCTTTAAAAAATTATCCTCATGGCTCTGTTTAGCTTTCTCCACCCACCCCCCCCCTTCCCCCTTATTTCATGCTAAAAAAAAAAGAAGGTTCTTTGGGGCAAGAACATATCTGCTTTGGTGCTTTACCAAGCTCAGAGGGGAGGAAAATCTGACAATCAAGTACTTTTTATAATAATTAATTATTTGCATCATCCACTGCTGAAGATTGCACGTCCCAGTGCACTAGCCTTCAGCAATATGTATGAAAATCTTGGAGGTCTGAGCCCACAACTAAAGAATTTAAATTCTCAGGAGATATAATTTCAATTAAGGCTTTTTATGTTAATACTTCAGATACTTCAACAATAATTTGCTGAGGCATGCAGGGTATCTCAGTTATAAAGAAAAGAGAGAGAAATAATTAATGTGCCCATTTTGATCTTCTAGTTTCCCCAAATTTGTTTTCTTTGTTTTTTCTAGAAAATTTAACTGGCAAACAAATCAACAATAAGTCAACAGCTGTTCTGAAGTTTCCTTAGTTACAAGAACAATCATGTAAAGCAAAATAATTCCACTCTGTACTGTTACACAGGCCAATACAAACAATTCAGACAACTGATAGTGAACTTTTCTTTCCCCAAATTGTCTTTGCTGTGTTTCAGTGCATGTCCATGAAGGAATAATTATTGCCAATGACTGGTAAATATTTCTAGTGCAGCAATGTCTCTCTAACCCAGATGAGACTCTAAAGCCCTTTATGAGAGTCCATGTATGCACAAATTGCGAAGATGGTCCCAGCTCAGAAAGCTTTCAATTTAAATCAGTAAAACAGACAAACACCAGGAGAAAAGCAGTACTATTTTGTCCTATTTTGCATGTGGATTACTAAAGCCTATGAAATCCATAGAAATGTGTAGAATCATAGAATTACTTGGGTTGGAAGGGACCTTGAAGATCACATAGGTCCAACCCCCTTGCGATGGGCAGGGACAACTTTCAGGTTGCTTAAAGCCCTATTCAGCCTGGTATTTAACACTTCAAAGGATGGGGCATCCACAGCTTCTCTGGGCAACTTGTTCCTATGTCTTACCACCCTCTAAGAAAGGAATTTCTTCCTGACATTTAATTTAAACCTACTCTCTTTAGGTTTAAAGCCATTACCCCTTATCCTATCACTACATAACCTCATGCAAAGGCCTTCTGCAGCTTTCCTGTAGGTCCCTTTTGGTTCTGGAAGGCTAAATTAACTACCAATGGTAAATTACACAGGCAATTATCTGTGTTTTTACATAAAGACCCTGCTAAAGGAGGCAAAAACTCAACCATGCCACACTGGAGTGCACTACCGTTGATGTGAGCACCTCCTTTCTCAGCAATTTTGGAAATTTAGAGTTTCTTTGTGGAGCTGCAGAGAGCAGTTTGAGGTTGACCACAGACCATGATGTAGCTTGAGGTGTTTAGAGGACTTCACAAAGAACAGAGGAGTCTCCTGACCTTCCCAGACCCACTTTAGACCACAGAGGAGACTATTAGGCCGTGCATGCTGAAACTGGGTGTCTTTTCACACAGCAGAGAGAAGAAATCCTTACTAACTTTTTTATATTTCCACAATATTTCAGATCTGTTTTAAACCTAGGACTGAAATCAGTAATGCCAAGGACATAAATGCCAAGGCTGTTCTTGCTGTAGGTTGCCAAAGTTCATCTCCAAGAAGATGGCCACAAAATCCTCTGGGGCACATCACCACACTGACACTTACAGCCACACTTGGGGCTAAATTCTGAGAAAGCTGAAGTGTACTCCAACCTCAACCAAATCTTAAGAGTGTTGTCAGTAAATAAGCTGAATATGAAGGTAGGCAGAGAAAATCATTGAGGACCTGCCCTTCCTGCACTGTTCAAAAATCTAATGTAACACAATGTCCCTTTCTTTAAGAGGAATGTCTGGGGTCTTGCTGTGGAGGGCATAGTCTGACTACCAATACTGCATTGCTTATAAAGCAAAAAGCATGCTCAAATCTTGGGACTTTGTATTACTTTTTATCTGTTTTTTAATAGAAAATACTTAATGACTTCTACTTGTGAAGAAACGCAAAAATATCACATTTTACACTAAGTACTTACTTTTACATTACTAACAAAAGTATACTTTGGAGTTTTGCAGATTAATTTACATACTTATAAAATCATACAAGCATCTGCAATAAAAAATTGAATAAATGTTAAAAAATCTAGAATACACAATGGGTTTTTTTTCCCACTAGCCTCTAGAAACAAAAAAGTCTATACATGGCATGGCCATAGACATCAGCTAGCTCCATGTGACCTAAGAATGGACTGGCTCCATCTGAAATAGAGGCTGAGGGAGAGAAGGGCTGTGAAACTCCCAATTCCTGCTTCCACAATGCAGCAATGGGAATTCACTGCTCTCAGTACAGCACAGCAAGTAGTTTCTGACTACACATGGGAGATGCAAATTGATCAAGAGACTTCCTCAGCTACTTTCCCCTTCCCTTTTTCATACCAAGTTTGTATCCATTCAGAACTAAATATTCATATAATAAGCATTCAAATGTGACAGAGAGCAAATTATTCATAGCAACAGAGGCACACAGTTGGAAGGAGAATAATCCTTGCTCCTTAAGTCAAACCTTTCAGACCTATCAATGGAGGGCTCCAGTCTCCAATATTGGGGGAACAAATTATTGCCAGACCTTGACAGCTACATTGAAACATGAGCTTTTCTTGCATGACTAAACTGCCTTCTCCTGTACTACGTTTGAATGATTCGGGTTTTCCACTGGTTCACCCAAGACATTTTAACTCTAGCCCCCATTTATCTTCCCGGGGCTGAGGGTGCAGTGATGAGTCATTTGCTCTACCAATACTAGCAAGTGCCAAGTGTGTGTCAAAAATGGTGTCCTTGGAGATTTTCCTGTGCTTTTACCTTACAGACATCCTATTGTTGGAGTTCTGGATGATTTACCATGTCCTGAATGGCTGTATCAAAAAGTCTTTTTACAGTTGTGTGTGAATTTTAAAAATTACCTGTTGCTCTAAGAAGAATGTATTTTTGAACTTGTAGAATTTTGTTTCATCCTAATTGCAACTTTGTAAAATGCTGTCAGCTGAAAACTAACATCCTTGTTCTAACAAACCTCTGAATTCTTGGATGTTTCAATTAATTGCTTCTGTCTCATCCAACTAATCTCCATTATCTATTAGTTCTTAGAAATTAAATTAAAATATATTTCCTAGCAATTGTAACCCTAAGGTGATATGAGAGACAATTTAGCTTTCACAAAGATTTGAGCTCAGGACAGAAAGCTGTGGGACTCTTGAGTGGCTGCTCCTCCAGAACAAAAATTAACAACCAAAAGCAAAAGCTGTGACTTTAAAGGTGTAAAAAGGGGTTAGAATTCACAAAAATACAAGAAAGTTGTATTAAAATAGATGCACTTTCCTCAAAATCCCTATGTGCCATTCACAGTGATATATTTCACAGAAATCCTTTTGCAATTTAGCAATCCCAGCGGAAGCTTCTTTCACACATGGACAGGAAGTGCCCATTGGCAGCTTGATGGCTGACCAACACCTCTAGTTCATGAATAGGTGACAGCTAAAACAATTTCAGCACTGCAACCACTACTGCCTTATTCATCAAGTAGTGGTCCTTTGCTGATCTGCCCAATTTCTTCCTCTTCCCTCCAAGTTTTAAATTGTTTGGACACAAGAAAATTTTTGCTCCAGGATGAATTTAAGCACCAGTCTGTCCTGAAACACAGGCAGCAGGATTCATGCAGTTTTTTCTGCTGCAGAAAAAAACAGACCATCTCTTTCTTTTCTGCTGTTGCTTCTTAAATATTTTTCAATGCTCTTCAGTATAAAACCCCAGGAGAAGTGATAAAACTACACTGACTGATTCTTTTTATGTATGCTAGAAACCTGTGCCCCTGACCAGAAAGCTGTATAACAGGAGAAACATTTTATTAAAATTTGCAAAAACAGCCCAAAAGGAAGGTTGCTTTCTTTCATTATGGCTGTTGTTGCATCTGGCTGGCTCAAGTCATCAGAGTGTTGCTCCCTCTTGGAAGACAGATGGTGGTCAGCAATATTTAGTGTGTAAGACCCAGCAAATGTAAACGTGATTTCAATCAATGTTAATTACACTGGTAATTACATCAAATATGTAAATTATTCCAAGAAATAAGGTGTGCTTCCAACACCGTAACTGCATTTGTTCCACAAAATTAAATGTTCATGGGACTTTTCCTTTGCCCTGGAGCAGCCTACAGCCACTTTACCACTCCCCTGGCTTCCACGATGATGGGGTATCATCCAGGCAGACTGCTGAAAATCACCCCCAGCCCACACTAAATCTAGATCTGGCTAAGAGTGCAAGTCAGCCTTGGCCAAAATAGTAATGACTGTGCCCAGAAGGATGGGTGATTACAGGTGCTGAAGCCTGTGGCCTGACACTGATTTAATATTATCAGTGTAGACAGCAAGCCTCAGGAACCAGAATTGTACCCAGAATTTTCTTCTCACTTCCCAAGTGCAGTATTGGTGGGTCATGACCTGGTAGCATTCTCCATCAGTCAGACATGTACAGAATTAACTATATTACAGCTGACAGTGCTGCTTCTGCATTTCTGTTCCTTTTCTAGAACAAACCCTACTGTTTTAAGATGGATATGTACTCTCAGTCTCATCCAGTACAGTCTAGTCCATGCCACTCAGTCCAAGTCAACCCTTTCTGAGCAGCTGTAAAAGAGTCTGGATTCCCTGCCCTCCCTCCCTAAGGTGTATATTCTGCCCTCTAGAAATGGATGTAGAAATGAACCCATGATGGAATAACTTAGAGCTTCCTACTACATAAAAGAATGCATCAGTTTAAATCACCTAAATTACAAGAGTTTATACTTCTTTGAGGACTCTTGAAAACAGTAGGCTAAACTGAGAAGGACTTTGGCAAATGGAGACAAAGCCTGTCTAATGAGTCTAAACGTGAGTTTTAAAACATGGGTCTTAAAATCAGTCAGGACTTCACTTTTCATCGTTTGAAAAGTAGAGAAGGTGGATAAAGCAAGAAGAAGAGTGTAAGATGAGTTGAGCATTGTTGATTTCCCCTCTGATCCATGGGAGGAGACAGATACTCTCAGAATTACAACACTTTGTATAGCAAGCCTTCTGTACCCAATACATTTATTTTCTTTTTTACTTTCAGAGAGGTATGGTGCAGTTAACATGAACTTGTAAAACACAGCAATTCTGTATTGATAGTGTTTTTTCAGAGAGGGAATGTAGAGAAAGAGATGCCTCCCCACAAGAAGCTGTTTGCTTGTGCCTAATGAGCTATCCTGAAAAAAACATTGTTGTAGGGGATGAGGGAGGACCAAGAAGCAGTGACTACCCTGAGACCATGTGGAAAGTGCTGCCCCACTGTGCTGTTTGACACATTCACAACAGTGTTCCCTGCAAGATATAATCAGCCCTCTTGCAATTATTAACCTCTTCAGCCCAGGGTCACTGAGGCTGCAGGGCAGGTTTGCCATCCATCTGAGCTGATGGCACTCCTTGCCTGGTTCTTGCTGCACCCTGCACTCCTACCCATGCTATGCTTAGGGCAGCTGCCACCATCCCTGACCTTCCCAGCTTGCAGCCGAGGACCCAGATGAAGGAGATGAGGGAGATGTGACAAAAGCACAGCAGGCTCACTTTACCTGGATCAGCTTCACACAGCAGCACACATGGGCGTGCAAGATAAGCAGAGCAGACCACAGCATTGAAATCATGTTGGCAACACTAATACAAACAGACTGCCTATCGCCCACACAGACAGCACCATTTGAGGGCAATGCCAATGCTTGCACATTTGAAAGAAATGCAAAATTGTCCTAGTTTCAAGTGAATTCTTTAGAACAGGTAAGTCTACTTCTCATCAGGCAGGGGCTGCCTGATTTGTTACTCATTTAGGTGACATTTATATTCCAATAATGCCCAGAAAGCCTGACTAGAACTAAGACTAAAATTGTGCAAGCAAAGTCTGGTAGGGTGCCAGCTTAGTTAATGGTTACTCCTGCCCTTCAAACTTTTATTAATATTTTTTCTTTTTTTTTCTTTTTTTTTTTTTTTGGAAGGCAGCAATTCTATTCTTAGCAACATCCCTATTCTATGCATGGTTCATCAGCATGCCACCTGGAATTAATATTTACCATATTCTTAGCCTCAGTTAAGATGAGCGTCTTCTGGCCAAATGACCCAAGAGGACCCCAAACATGAAACATTCACTTTTGTTTCTCAACTTTTCCCTGAAACATAGACATAAAGCCAAAGGGGGCTCTGTGAAATCCACAAGCTAGGAAAGAGAGGTGAATGCCCCCATGCTGGTCTCTGTCCACCACACAAAACTAGCACTTCTGTCGTCCTGACGTCCTGTCATCCTGCAGTACCCACCCAGGTGCTGTAAGAAACGGGTGCTAATGGACCAGTACAGAAGCTCTGTGGACTCTTTCCCTCCACCACTTGATGGATACAGTCTGCAACCACTGAGACCAGAAGAAGAGAAGCAACAGGGTAACATTGAAATCTACAGAGTGATGACACCTTTTTCTACTTAATGTGTTTCTTTTTCCCCCGGCCTCCCCCTACCCCTTCCTCTCTCTCTTTATCTCCCCATCATTCACTGTTAAATAAAATCTGTATTATTGACTTGGGCCTATGGTGTCATTTGCACCTTGATTCAGACAGAAGTATCTCTCCAATAATTGGATCACAATGGTCACTGCGCTGAGTCACAAGACATTTCTGCAAGAGGACACCCAAAAGGCAGAGTAGCACCTGAGTCAGCCATGCACTCCAAAAAGTACATGGCCTTGGTGCTTGTACATAGAGGGGAAATGCTCATACAAGAAAAATATCTTCTACATTTTGAGAAGGGGTGGCTTGGAAGAGGGACCAAGTGGATCACAGGAGTAACATATAATGTGAATGTTGCCTTGAGAATCTTCTATAGACTTTTCGGTCAGGACAATGACAGCAATGAATTATTCTTTGAGGAACCAAGGAACACTTACAAGTCAACTGCCCTTGTCCTAATGGGGGACTTCAACTTGGCAGAAATTAACTGGCAGCATCACACAACCGGTACAGCCAAGGCCAGAAGATTCCTAAAATACCTGGATAGCAACTTTATGGAACAGATCCTAGGGGAAACTAACTCAGAAAGATGTCCTCCTTTATCTGCTTTTCAACAGAGTGGATCTCATTAATGAAGTGGAGATTGGTGGCTGTTTTGGCCACAGTGACCACAAAGTGATCGAGTTTAGGTTGGATATTAGAAAAAGGTTCTTCACCCAAAGGCTAGTCGGGTGCTGGAACAGGCTCCCCATGGAAGTGGTCACAGCATTAGCCTGACAGAGTTTAATAAGAGTTTGGACACTGCTTTCAAGCATATGGTGTGACTTGGGGTGTTCTGTGCAGGATCAGGAGTTGGACTCAATGATCCTTGTGGGTTGCTCCCAACTCAGCTCATTCTGTGCTTCTGTGATTCTACCTGCACCTTCTGGTTGACTAGTTCCTTTTCAGTTTCAGTCTATAACGTATGAAAGCATAGTCATTTCTACCTAATAAACCATGACCCAAACTAAAAATATCTTTGTAATTTGATAAGTGAATCAGCACAGTGGATGACTGTCACTTCCTAGTGTAAGTGATGCGAGTTAGAAGGGCACAAAACCTAATATGATAAAAAAGACAGTATTTTTATTTTCACTTAACTGTAATTCACATTTGGAGCAACTGAGTGCATTGCCTCCTGAGATATCTGGGATGAGAAAAATTATGACAAACTGAAGCGATTTTATAATAACCAAAAACCAGTGAAAATAAAAGTATTAAATAGATTCTTACAGTTAATTACTAGTGATCAGGGCAAAAAAAAAATACTTGCACTTCTAAGAAACCAGTGAACACATGAAAAAGAATTCATAATGTTGTCAGATCACATTTAGTTGCTTAGTGACAATTTGATATGACCTGATGTATCACTAAGCAACATACTGCCATTCATCAAAATAAATGTCCCCCATTTTCATGAGTATATATCTTCCTCACACACAACTATAAATGTGCATACATAAACGTGACACAAACATTTTTGTATCAGAGGAGAAACAGGACATCTTTTTTTTTTTTTCCTGTTTTTAATGAGAAGGACAAATAAAATTGACGTCAAGGTTGGTAGCATGTGCCCATGAATCAGTACAAAGGAGTTAATGGCTACAGGGACAGCAAAAATATAGCAAGCTGACATTTAAGAGAGAACTGTCTTTGTAATTAAACTGCTGATGTGCAAACCTACAACAGAAAAAGTGATCACAGTAATAAGCCCTAAACAAAGACTGAGAATCAGAACAAACACGTCAATACCTACAGGCAGGGAGTACATTAGAAGTGATTGTCACTGCCAGTAATCAGTGCCTGAAAATGCTGAAGTTGTCAAAGGGGCTTTGCTTTTGGTGGCTGGGGGTGCTTATCTGTCTGTTCAGAGCACTCCTGTGTAACCACTTTCCACACCCTAGATGTAGGCAGCAGTCCAGCTGAACAGACTTTAAAAAAGATAAATTAGTTCAAATGTCAGCTAAAATAGCTGAATACCAAAGAAGGAGTCTCAACTGTGTTTATAAGGGGTTTGAGCTTGGCCCAAAGTCTCTCTGTCTCTAAGGAAATTGGACAGAATATCCGCATTGCTGGAAAGTACCGGCTGTGTATAGCAATCTGTGCCCAAAGGGCATGGAGTTATTTACCCTACTTGCTTGAATCATGGTATTAAGAATGATATATGAATTCAAGGTCAAAGTAGCCCACTGCTGCCAGACTGTTTTTTTACTCCTCTCTTAAAAAAACCTCTGCTTTATCAGTGTGGGAGATGATTTTAAAACATCATCTCCATGATTTTGCACATTTTAAGTCTCACTATGTCTAAACCTCTGACGCCTTGGGTTTTAGCTTTTACATTTTTTAGATTCAGCTTTAGTGTGTAGTTCTGAGCTTTATATTAGGGGATGGTGAGCTCTCGTCACAGAGTAGGTAGGCAAAACAATTCCTTCTCTAGCTGGGGACCAAGGACAAATGATCCAAATCTCAGGTCTAAGAGCATAAACAATGGCAGAATGAAGACATAAAAACAAGATGGGACTTCATAATCTAAGCTATAATTGGACAATTAACACCAATATGCTAATGGACCAGAACTTATAAATGTGAGAGACCTCATGACCGGTTGTCCATTTTATGACCATTTTAGGTTCATCTTGGGTGTAACCCTGGCTGGGCTCTTGTACTACCCAAGGTGTACCCATTAAGGCCTTCTAATAAATATCTACTTTAATTTTTAACTCCATCTAGCATCTGTTCTAGGTCAACCTTCACAAGGCATCACCTCTCCATCAGCACTCTAAAGAGAGCTTTGGGAAAACACAAACAAAAATGACAGAAGCCTTTGACTTTGTTTTCAAAAGAAGAAGCACAGTTACTACACCTCCCCCCATCCTGGAAACGTGAAGAGTTAACTTCACTGGGGTGTGGGTAAAACCAGCTGTACTCGGTCTGCTTAACTCTGGCCAGAGCTGTCTCTTTTTACCATCTCCTTTGCTGTTTGGCACGGTACATCTCTAAGATCCTTTTAGGATAAGCTGGTGTTGGAGGCTAGTAGAAACCAAGACAGCTGGAACCCCAAAATCTACAGTTCTGACCACCAAGGAGCTCTGCATAGGAAGAGCCTAAAGCCCCCAATTTAGCAAGCACAATGGTGCATATCTGGACCATACTTTGTGCTGCATCTTAGACTGTGCTGCTGTCCAAAAAGCAATCAAATATCCTCTCAGTCACCTCCAGAGCTGAATGTGCCTTGTCATTCCTCACAGGAGGCAAAGAGGTTGGCCAGGAAATGCCATGTAGTTGACATGAAAATAAGAGTTTTAAACTGAAGTGTCCTTCATTGCAGTCTCTCCAGCTAATTTAGATCAGGTTGGTGTGAATGACAGAGGAAACCTACTATTATTTTTTCTCCTGACAGTACAAGGGTTCTAAAAATTACATGCCTCTAATCCCTCATTAGCTGGTGTTTTAAATTCCCAGGCTGTAGCTTGTGCTCAAGGAGAAAGTGACAAAAGAAGAGTCATAATCCCTGTGGCAAGAGCTGTCACCGAATACCTGCTGGGTGATAAATCCACTAGGTTTTTCAACTAGTCTTTTTTTCGTGCTTAAACTTCAGGGATGCACTCAAAATACAGAAAAATAAATGAAAATGACACACAATCTAAAATTCATAGCATGTAGCATGACCTGTTTATACCAGCTGATATGTGATGAGTTCAGTCTTTACAAGACCTTTCACATCATAGACTGGAAAAAGCATAGATTGACAAGCTATATATATTCCTAAATTGTTTTTCTATCATTTTCTCAGAAAATGTAGCTTGCAGCACTGCAGCTGGCTTGGAAACTGATCTTCCCCTGTAATGGCCACTAAGACCAAGTTCTCTATGCAGATTTCCAACACATTAAAATGAAACTAATAAACCAGGCATCACAGTGAATAATACTCTCAAATTATTTGAGTTCAATATTCAACAGAACCAACTTGAGCTAACAATAGGGAGGCCAATTACAAATGATTGCATTTTGCAAATGAACAAGCACAGATAAAAAGGCAAGATAACATCATGGAAAACATTTTAGCTGATAATCACTCTGTGGTTTACAGTATTTCATATTGTAGTGCATTTGTCACACATTTAGTAAAAGCCATGGTGCCATAAGCAACATGACACTTACCAGCTGTGCACTTTGTCATCATGCAAACACAGTGCAGTATAATCCCAGGCTGATGCTGGAAGAAACACTTATTAGGCATTGAATCAAAATCCTCTCAATTCAGGGAGAAACTGGTAAGCAGCTTGTGTGGTTTTAAGATATAAGCACAGAAGAGCTGAGGTTGGAAGGAACCTCTGGAGGTCATCCAATCCAACCGCCTTGCTCAAGCAGAGCCACCTAGAGCCAGTTACTCAGGATCAAATGTGAACAGTAGGCATGCTTCAGTGGAAAACACAAAACATTGCATTCCCAAACATACATTTATCTACCATACAGATACAGGTCAAGCAGTGACGGGGTCAGCTTTCTCAGGCTATGCTATCATCTGCTTTCGACCTTGCTTGTGAGCAGCCAGCCCTTGGGGGAGCAGGGAAAGTTAATCACCTGTATGGGCTGTTCTTGTTGCTTTACATGACAACAAAGATATCAGTGACTTCTTTTTTCTTGATGAAATGATCTTATCATCAGGCACTGAGCAGTTTTCCCATGGACTACTATCCCACCCGCATATCCCCCACCCTTGTTACTGATAGCTTGGGTTGGAAACCCCAAACTCAGGGATTTTCAAGGTCAAAGAGGATTTTGCAGCCACTGTGCAAGATCTGGATAACAAATAGATTCAAGTCTTTACACTTCACATGCTACAATTTGAAATATTTTACAGTTATGATAGATGAAGCTTTGCTAACTGATGCATCATCCCTGTAGAAATCAATAGCAACATGTAATAGTTATAGAGTACCTGTGTCACAGGGTCTTTAAGCTCTCTAAAAAGCAAAACATAAAAACATAATAGCATTACTAGTGCTCAGGAACAATTTCAGTTTACCCTATGGAGAGTTTTTCTGTCCTCAAATTAGTCAGTTATCCCCCAGAAAAAAAAAGACTTTTTTTTATATAGCTTTATGAATATTACAAATAAACATTTTCATTTCTGCTGTTTCACAGGGTCTCACATCTCCAAGTAGCATGAGGACACAACACAGACAGAACTGGAAATCTGTTGATACTGACTGCTGTCAATAGGGTAGACACAACCCTTTGACAAAATGAAAACCAAGTTTCAAGGCATCTCTCCTTGCAGCTTCTAGACTCCTGAAGAATTCACCACAAAAGGAAAACAAGAGTCTCCAGTGAATTGTGTTGTGTGGAAGGTTTACTGCTGTACGGTCAGTGAGTAGTGACTGCATTAGCAAG